>NC_044324.1:101192766-101492766 GCF_007399415.2 Gopherus evgoodei
TTACTTATTTTAAATACAGTGATCTTAAATTAAAAAACTACTGTGGTTACTGTAGCTGAGTTAGATATTTATTTCAAGCCCACTATTTATCCCCCCATGTTAAAAACATAAACATAAAAATGGCTGTACTGGGTCAGAGCAAAGGTCCATCCAGCCCAGTATCCTGTCTACTGACAGTTACCAATGCCAGGTGCCCCAGAGGCAGTGAACGTAACAGGTAATGATCAAGTGATCTCTCGCCTGCCATCCATCTCCACCCTCTGACAAACAGAGGCTAGGAACACCGTTCCTGACCCATCCTGGCTAACAGCCATTAATGGACTTAACCTCCATGAATTTATCTAGTTCTCTTTTAAACCCTGTCATAGTCCTAGCCTTCACAACCTCCTCAGGCAAGGAGTTCCACAGGTTGACTATGCGCTGTGTGAAGAACTTCCTTTTATTTGTTTTAAACTTGTTGCCCATTAATTTCATTTGGTGGCTCCTAGTTCTTATATTATGGGAACAAGTAAATAACTTTTCCTTGTTCACTTTCTTCACACCACTCATGACTGTATATATCTCTATTGTATCCCCCCTTAGTCCCCTCTTTTCCAAGCTGAAAAGTCCTAGCCTCTTTAATCTTTCCTCATATGGGACCTGTTCCAAACCCCTAGTCATTTTAGTTGCCCTTCTCTGAACTTTTTCCAATGCCAGTACATCTTTTTTGAGATGAGGAGACCACATCTGTACACAGTATTCAAGATGTGGGTGTACCATGGATTTATATAAAGGCAATAAAATATTCTCCATCTTATTTTCTATCCCTTTTTGAATGATTCCTAACATCCTGGTTGCTTTTTGACTGCTGCTGCACATTGCCTGGATGTCTTCAAAGAACTATCCACAGTGACTCCAAGATCTCTTTCCTGATTAGTTATAGCTAAATTAGCCCCCATCATATTGTATGTATAGTTGAGGTTGTTTTTTCCAATGTGCATTACTTTACATTTATCCACATTAAGTTTCGTTTGCCATTTTGTTGCCCAATCACTTAGTTTTGTGAGATCTTTTTGAAGTTCTTCACAGTCTGCTTTGGTCTTAACTATCTTGAGCAGTTTAGTATCATCTGCAAACTTTGCCACCTCATTGTTTACCCTTTCTCCAAATCATGTATGAATAAGTTGAATAGGATTGGGCCTAGGACTAACCCTTGGGGAACACCACTAGTTACTCTTCGTTCTGAAAATTTACCATTTATTCCTATCCTTCGTTCCCTGTCTTTTAACCAGTTCTCAGTCCACGAAGGGATCTTCCCTCTTATCCCATGACAACTTAATTTACAGAAGAGCCTTTGGTAAGGGATCTTTCTGGAAATCTAAGTACACTGTGTCCACTGGATCCCCTTGTCCACGTGTTTGTTGACTCCTTCAAAGAACTCTAATAGATTAGTAAGACATGATTTCCCTTTACAGAAACCATGTTGACTTTTGCTCAACAAGTGATGTTCTTTTTGTACACTTTTATGTGTCTGACAATTTTATTCTTTACTATTGTTTCAACTAATTTGTCCGGTACCGATGTTAGACTTACCGGTCTGTAATTGCCAGGATCACCTCTAGAGCCCTTTTAAAATATTGGCGTTATATTAGCTATCTTCCAGTCATTGGGTACAGAAGCTGATTTAAAGGACAGGTTACAAACCATAGTTAATAGTTCCGCAATTTCATGTTTGAGTTCTTTCAGAACTCTTGGGTGAATGCCATCTGGTCCCGGTGACTTGTTATTGTTAAGTTTATCAATTAATTCCAAAACCACCTCTAGTGACACTTCAATCTGTGACAATTCCTCAGATTTGTCACGTACAAAGGACAGCTCAGATTTGGTAATCTCCCTAAAATCCTCAGCCATCAAGACTGAAGCAAATAATTCATTTAGTTTCTCCACAATGACTTTATCATCTTGAAGTGCTCTTTTGTATCTTGATTTTCCAGAGGACCCACTGGTTGTTTAGAAGGCTTCCTGCTTCTGATGTACTTAAAAAACATTTTACCACCACCTTTTGAGTTTTTGGCTAGCTGTTCTTCAAACTCCTTTTTGGCTTTTCTTATTACATTTTTACACTTAATTTGGCAGTGTTTATGCTCCTTTCTATTTACCTCACTAGGATTTGACTTCCACTTTTTAAAAGATGCCTTTTTATCTCTCACTGTTACCTGTGCAAATCACTGGGGAAGCACCACATGAGGTGGCTATGGATTGTTTTATTGTTAACCCTCTCTTCCATGCAGGTAATTTGGAATAAAGATACAAACCAAACCTGTGTACACAGAAATTTAGTAAGTTGTTTACTTTACCATAACAGGTTCTTGAATAAGCTTTTGTCCACACAGATCCCACTATGTGTGCCCCATGTGCATGAGCTTAGAGTCCACTGGGGCTGTCCATGTGCGCTGAATGGCCCTTCTGTGAGGCCATAAAGAGCAGAGCAGCTCCAATCACCACTCAGTTCCTTCATCAAAATAGAATCCTATTAAAAGATTTCATATCAGTAGGGAAGGTGAGTGGATCATATGATCTGTGAGGACAAAGCATCTTGAAGAATCATAGTTATTGAAGGTAAATAATAAGGCTGTTGATTAATCACAGTTAACTCACACGATTAACTAAAAAAATTTAATTGTGATTAAAAAAAAGTAATCATTAATCGCAGTTTTAAGCACACTGTTAAACAATAGAATACCAATTGAAGCTTATTAAATATTTTTGGATGTTTTTCTACATTTTCAAATATAATTTCAATTACAACACAGAATACACAGCTTACAGTGCTCACTTTGTATTATTTTTATTACAAATATTTGCACTGTAAAAATGATAAAAGAAATAGTATTTTTCAATTCACCTTATACAAGTACTGTAGTGCAATCTCTTTATCGTGAAAGTGAAACTTACAAATGTAGATTTTGTTACATAACTGCACTCAAAAACAAAACAATGTAAAACTTTAGAGCCTACAAGTCCACTCAGTCCTACTCTTGTTCAGCCAATTGCTAAGAGAAACAAGTTTGTTCACATTTATGGGAAATAATGCTATCCGCTTTTTATTTACAGTCACCTGAAAGCAAGGTATTTACATGCCAGATATGCTGAACATTTGTATGCCACTTCATACTTCAGCCACCATTCCACAGGACATGCTTCCATGCTGATGACGCTCATTAAAAAAATAATGTTAGTTACATTTGTGTGAGTTAACTCCTTGAGGGAGAACTATTTGTCTCCTGCTCAGTTTTACCATCATTTTGCCATATATTTCATATTATAGCAGTCTCAGATGATGGCCTAGCATATGTTGTTAACACTTTCACTGCAGATTTGACAAAATGCAAAGGTATAAATATGAGATTTCTAAAGATAGCTACAGCACTTGACCCAAGGTTTGAGAGTCTGAAGTGCTTTCCAAAATCGAAGAGTGATGAGGTGTGCAGCATCCCATCAGAAGTCTTAAAAGAGCAACACTGATACAGAAACTACAGAACCTGAACCACCAACCCCCCTCACCCTTACCCCCCCAAAAATCAACCTTCTGCTGGTGGCATCTGATTCAGATGATGAAAATGAACGTGTGTCAGTCCGCACTGGTTTGGATATTTACTGAGCAGAACCCATCATCAGTATGGACACATGGCCTCTGGAGTGGTGTTTGAAGCATGAACGGGCATACTTCAGGTGACACTGTGAACAACAAACAGGCAGCATTCTCTTCTGCAAATGTAAACAAACTTGTTTTTCTGAGCGATTGGCTGAACAAGAAGTAGGACTGAGTGGACTTGTAGGCTCTAAAGTTTTATATTGTTTTATTTTTGAATGCAGTTATTTTTTATACACAATTCTACATTTGTAAGTTCAATTTTCATGATAAAGAGATAGCACTATAGTACTTGTATTGGGGAATTGAAAAATACTGTTTCTTTTGTTTTTTATAGTGCAAATATTTGTAGTAAAATAAATATAAAGTGAGCACTTTACACTTTGTATTCCATGTAATTGAAATCAATATATTTGAGAATGTAGAAAAATCCAAAATATTTAAAGAAATGGTATTCTATTATGAACATTGTGATTAATTTTTTTTAATCATGTCGTTCATCAGGATTAATTTTTTTATCGCTTGACAGCCCTAGTAAAAACCATTTTTATTCAAGCATTTGTACAGATGGATTCCAGTGAATGGCTAGCAGTCACCCCCTACTGGGGAAGGATAATAGGACCCCTATCTAAATGGATTATTAATGGGGAATGTATCAATAGAACTACAAATTTTTAAAAGAGGGGCTCCTCATAAGCATGCTATGGATGTTGTTTGAGCTGTAGCAGTGTATTCCCTAATCCAAGAGGAAGGAGGTAGTTTGTTTAATGTGTAGGAATTCTCTGTCCCAGTCTCACCCCCAAACTGCCCTGAGAAAACGCAGGCAAGCCTTCTTAAATGGCTTCCTGGCTCCTGAGATCCCTTTAAGGCTCTGAAGGATTATGTCCTGTTGGCAACCTGGCCTGAGCAGGGGTGTATCAGGGCAAAACCACCTTCACAGGGGGCAGAGACGGCCTGATAGATTCCAGCACACAACTCCCCCTGCAGAATGGGTCTGAGGGTCCGGTCTCTCCCTTTTGCAATAATCCCACCATCTGGGATGAGAAGTTGGTATTCTATTTCTGTGGATCGGGTCAGTGTCATTCACAAAAGGCATGCGCTTGCAGTATTGTATACCCTTGAATAATAGGAGGATTAGTATTCTTCATTGCACCATTTAAGGGGTACATGCTTCAATATTAGGTCAAAGAGAATCCTTGAAAGATACTGTACTACCTCTGCAGCCCAACTGATGACTAGATATTCTTTCTTGATGGTGAAGTATCTAGTCTTTCATGGCTGCAGCTTCTGACTTAGGTAAAGTATAGGATGTCTGTCAGGCAGCAAAGGCCTGATAGACCCCATCCCAGAGCCTCTGTGAGGAAATAGCCAACCCCTTAGGTTTGTCTCCAAAAGTCACGAAAAGCTTTGATGATTTAAGAAGCAGCTTTTGTTCTAAACAGGTAAAAAGAAAACACTGAGTGTATGAAGCATAACTGCTCCAGGAGAGTCATGAGATTTATGAAGAGAGAGACAGGCAAGTATATAAACTGAATAATATGAAAATCCAAAACCACTTAGATAAAAATATTGGATGTGGTCTGAGTAATCTTTTCCTTTTGGAATATAATGTATATAAGGCCTGCCATCAAAGCCTGGATTACATCCACTCTATGAGCCAAAGTAATAGCCACCAAAAATGCTGTCTTAATAGAAACGTGGTATAATGAGCATGACCACTTGGGTTCAAAAGGAGGTTTCATCAATGATAGAAGAACCACATTCATGTTCCCGCTAGGAAAAGGGTCCTTGACTGGGTGGAACAACATAAAACAGGCTCTTAAAATCACTGATACAGTGAGATGGGGAAAAAATGATTTACCCTCAACATAAGAATGGCCCTACTGGGTCAGACCAAAGGTCCATGTAGCCCAGTATCTTGTCTTCTGACAGTGGCCAGTGCCAGGTGCCCCAGAGGGAATGAACAGAACAGGCAATCATCAAGTCATCCATCCCCTGTCACTCATTCCCAGCTTCTGGCAAACAGGCTAGGGATGAGAGGGAGAGAGAGCAGCTTAGTGCTTTCTAACAGAACTAATCACCAGACCTGAGTGTTTCAAAGACAGTAAATAATCCAAGCTAACAGGAGCAGAAGATTCCAAAGGTTGAAGGTGTCTGTGAATGGAACCCAATGAAAAACACTTCCACTTAGGTTTGTATGTCAATCTTGTAGAAGCCTTTCTGCTCTGGATCAAAATGTCCTGTGCTACCACTGACAGGCCTGTCAACAGAATTTAGTCAACTAGCCTTTATGCTATCAGATGTAGAAAAATTGGGTCAAGATGTAACCCAAAACCTTGGTTCTGTGAAATGTCTGGCTGGTTTGGAAGTGGAAGAGGAGATGGTTGGTTTGACAGGTGCAACAAATTGGAGTACCAGAACTGATAAGCCCAGGTCAGAGCTATCATCATCACCTCAGCTTTATGCTGTTGTATCTTCCTGAGAGCACTGGAAATTTTCCCCCTGGGATGGAGAAAAAGCATATAGAAGGTCTCTTTCCTGCTGGATTAGGAATACATCTGCCAGAGAGTTTGGACCCTCTCCTCCCTGAGAGGAAAATATAAGGTACTTTGCCTTGACATTGGTAGCAAAGAAGTCTATAGTTGGGCTCTCCCATTTTAAAAATAATCAAATCTTTGAGAGTCCATTTGTGCATAGAGGAGCCCTTCTTATTGCTCTTATCCACTAAATTTTTTTGGCTGCCTATAAAGTGTAGGGCTGTTAGGTTGATCTGATAAAGGGTGCAACAGTCCTCCAAGTAGATAGTTTCCTGGCATAAGGGGGATGATTTTGCTTCTTTGAGTCAGTTTATGTAATGCATTCCTGTAATACTGTCTGCCAGGATTTGGATGACTGTGACTTGCAGGAAAGGTACAAAAGTCTTTCAGGCTAAGTGAACAGCTCTAGGTTCTAGTACAATTATGTCCAACTGAGACTCTGTCCTTGACTACAGTCTCTGTGTTTGAAGTTTGTCTAGATGTGCACTTCAGTCATGCTGGGACAATCTGTAACAAGAGTCTTTGGCGAGGATAAGACAATTGAAACACTACAGCTTAGCTGACATTTTGAGTTTTTGTCCACCAAAACAGAGATGTCAGCACTTGTGGAAGGACCACTATAGGTAAGTCCATGCTGTGTCTAACCAGTTGGTAAACAGATTTCAAGAGGGCAAAGGCATAGTCCTAAGGGAGGTGGGGGACCCAAGTACAAGCAGCTGTGTGTCATAGCAAGCCTAGGCAGATTCTCTCTGAAATTCTTGGCTGACAATGAAGGTTGGAAATGAGATGACATTGTGCCAAACTTTCTTTGGGGATGGTATGCTGATGTGGATTCCAATATTCCAGTATTGCTCCCTAATCTTTACTGATTGAACAGGGATGAGAGTAGATTTGTCTCAGCTAGTCCTCAGGCCTACCCAGGATAATGTTTGAATGTCATTTGTGACTTGCTGCAGTGAGTGGCCTTTTATTACTCGTCACTTCAGATAAGTTGCTACCACCGAAAGACAAATAGTAAAAATCCTTGGAAGTGTTCACAGGCCAAATGGTAGGACTCTAAACTGCTAATAAAGGTAATAAAATGCAGATGCTTTTGGTAAGCAGGATGAATTAACACATGGTAGTAAGCATCTTGCAAGTTGAGAGTGGTGACCCAACTCATGGGATCTAGAGAAGGGATTATTGAAGAAAATTTCACGTAGCATCCCTACCAGTCAACTTCATTGCTTTCCCATCATATACAATACTCACCTTCACTGATAATTTCCTCAACCCAATTTACATAGTCTCTAAAGACCTTAATAGGATGGAGATACTAACCAGTTACATTCCAACCATATGCTACGGAAATAGGTAAACAAAATATCTCACCATAGACCTCACTGACGTCTCCCTTTCCGTACTAGCCATGCAGACGCCTGGGCCATCCACAGGGCAGTTTCCAATCCTCCACTGCGTGAATCTCACCCTCAAACATAAAAGGAAGGTTCCAACCAACTCAGCTCAATCCAGTCCCTACAACTGAGCTTGGAAAATAGGTTCTCACCCCCCAAGTAGGGCATAAATAAGGCTCGCTCTTCATTTTTGCTTGGTATATCTGACTCTCAGCCTTCATAGTTAAGGGCAGGAAGAAAGTGGGGAGGGGAAAATACTTAATACAAGCAGTAGTACTATCCACTAACAACAGCCTAAATATCAGCACTCTATTCCAATTCTATACTCATTTTATCAGGACAATCCAACCCAGTTATCTCCATGAGCTTTCACCTTAGGAATAGAGTCAGATTTTAGTGAGCTTTAGAGAATGATGCTAGACCTATTAGTTATTGCCTTAGCTTTTGGTTGATATGTTTGTTTCCTATCAACATAGATACAAATATTTCCGACAGAAGTGTTTTTAATTGTATTAACGCTCCCCCTTGTTGTGAGTAGCTTTCTATGTTGTGTTCAATTCTGCAAATAACCACCAAATTGTCATGGTGATAGGCCCAGTACCAACTTTTCTGTGAGACTAATTGATACTCCAGGTGAGCTCAGGCATGCACCTGGGTGGAGCTCAGTGCAAGACTGGAGCGTAAGACATTCCAGTAAAGTTGTCCCGCCTTACTACTGCCTCTTCTATTACGTCACATGTAATATTAGGTTGAAAACTCTTTGGAGAAGGGCCTTTGCCAAGTATTTATTTGTTGTGTAAAGCCCTAATACATTTTGAATTCTGTATACATAAATGATATAACAGTGTATAACAACTAAAATTCAGATTAAAATGCCTGCTAAGAGACTTTTTTAATTTCAGGATTTACTGGTAATATAAAACCTTGTACTTTTTAAGGATTCTATTGTTCCTAAGTTCACATTGAAAAGATGGTGATACAGAGACAGAATTAAGGCTGCAGGGGTGACACTGGTTACCTGATTTTCAAAAATCAACATGCTTAGTTGTGCATGCACAAGTGTGTGTGCGGTTGCCTAATTTGTGCGTGCAGTTAACATAAAGTGCACAAATTGCTTTGTGTATGCATAATCACAGTAAATTGAAAGGCAAATTTGTTATGCACATTTGTGCATATAATTACACAAGCACTTATGCAGATCAGGCCCTGCAAATGCACTTTTTTTTTTTTTTTAATTAAAATGATGCTTTGATTTCCAAACTTTGTTTTTTGTCGTTTGGAGAAAAAAACATCAGTCAGTGAATGTTTTGTCTTTCAGAGAAGGAGAGAGTTGTTTTTAATTTCCTCTGAACCTGAACTCCATTTTAAAGCTTTTGTCTGCAAATATCTTCAAATAAAACAGGAATTATTGCAGTGCCAAACTTTAAAAAAGTAGTTAACCAAAATCCTAGGAAAACTGATTGAGAGTTTGATTAAGGAAAGAGTAATAATATAATGCTTGAGTAGATATAACCTAACGGGAGGCAAATCAACAGCTCCTATAAAGAAAAACAGGTTTGATTATCCTACACTTATCAATTTATTATTATTATTTATAAGTAACAGATAAGGTGGTGTCCAGCTACTATTCTGGATACTTTTGACATTTTGAAAAACAACAATACAACAAAACCAACAGCAACCCTAAGCAAAAGCTCTCGCAAAACTTTCTCACCAAACCTGCATCCCCCATCAACAATTATCCCATCAAGCTCCAATCTCTTCAGTTGCCTCGGTGAACAAATGAGCTTTGCAGTACACCCTGTAAGTCAAAATCCCACAGTCATCAATTAGTTGAACCAAAACTTCCTTTGAGGACTCTGGTAGCACTCTGGTTCCATCAGTCTTCAAGTTTAAACAGTCAAAACAGACCTCTGGCAACTGTGTGGATAATCAATTTTTCTCAATGAAAAAAATCAGAAAAAAAATTAAATTAGTAAATATAGGACACAAAAATATTTCTTTATACAGCATATCTAATCAATTTGTGGAATCTGTTACCACTACGAGTCACCAAAGCAAATACTGAACTGTGGACTAATTCTCAGCTATGTCCAATATCTGCTAAGGGTATCTTAAAGGATATGGGGGAAAGTAGTCAGCTAATTCCAGGGCCTGTTCTGTGTCAGCCCTGGGCCCAGCATAATTTGAACAGCCTTGGAGATATTTTAAAGTACACCAGCTGGCTATGGCCCCCAGGTGGAGAATAGAGCAGTGGTTTTCAAACTTCTTTTTCTGGCAATCCAGTTGAAGAAAATTGTTGATGTCCATGACCCAACGGAGCTGGGGATGAGGGATTTGGGGTGTGGGAGGGGCTCAGGGCTGGGGCAGAGGGTTGGAGTGAGGTAGGGCCAGGAATGAGGAGTTCAGGGTGTGGGAGGGGGCTCTGGGTTGGGGCAGAGGGTTGGAGTGCGAGATAGGTGTCAGGGCTCTGGGGTGGGGCTGGGGGTGAGGGATTTGGAGTGCGGGGGGGCTCCAGTTGGGGGTGTGGTTTAGGGCTGGGGCAGGGGGTTGGGGTGGAGGGAATCAGGGCTGGGGGTGCAGGCTCTGGCGTGGGGCTGGGGATGAAGGGTTTGGGGTGCAGGAATGGGCTTCATGTTTTGGGGGGGCTCAGGGCTGGGGCAGGGGATTGGAGTGTGGGGTTGGAGCACAGGCTTACCTTGGGTAGCTCCCGGTCAGTGGCGCAGTGGGGGTGCTAAGGCAGGCTGCCTGCCTGTCCTGGTACCACAGACTGCGCTGTGCACAGAAGCAGCCAGCAGGAGGTCTGGCTCCTAGATGAAAGTACACAAGTGGCTCTAAGTGGCTCTCACCCACAGGCACTGCCCCCACCCTCCCATTGGCCATGGTTCCTGGCCAATGGGAGCGTGGAGCTGGTGCTCTGGTGGGGGCAGAGCACGGAGTCCCATGCTGCCGCCTTCCCCTTCCTAGGAGCCAGACCTGCTGCTGGCCACTTCCGGGGCGCAGCACCGTATCAGAACAGGTAGGGACTAGCCTGCCTTAGCCAGGCAATACCACTGACGGGACTTTTAATGGCCTGGTTGGCAGTGCTGACCAGAGCTGCCATGACCCAGGCTTCCATGTCCCCTCTGCTGGGAGGTTACAAGGAGGCTGATGGAAGACTCAGCTAAAACAGTTTTCTGCCAACTGGGGATATCCACCAGTTTTCCAGCCCTTTTGTAACACAAGAATGAAAAAAGGGTCCAGCTTCAAGAAGAGAATGTGGCCCTGTAGCTGAATTTTAAGACAACCTTATGATTGTTCATGGGATTTTTTTGCATTTTGCCATTATGTCAAATGCAGTTCATCACTGAACTTTATTCCCTTATCATGCTACTCTCTCTGGAGAAGTGTAATATTGACTAAACCATAGTTTTGCTATGCTTTTGACCAAGCATATAAGTGTTAAAGTGTCTCTTTGAGTTTGCCTGTGTACTTTACTACTTGTTAATTTATTTGAATATTTAATGTTGATACATAACAACCCCAAATGTTCTTGATAAAATTGTAACAACAAAAGGGATAGTCAATTGTATTACCATTAATGATATTTATATTTGGACAATGATATAGATAAACTAATCTCATGCATCAGAATGCTAAAATGTCACTCATGGGAGCTAAGAAGGAATTTGCCCAGTGTCTCATAAGACTATTCCTACGGAACTAATATGAGGATGAGAAGGCTATGTGAGGAAAGACTACATGTGAGAGAAAGGATTTGCAGGACTGGGCTCTTAGCCAGTGGCATTAAGGATTTTTTTTTCTCTCTCTAAAGCATCACAAACTGAAAGAAGTAGGAAAGAAGTCTAGATGGAACAATGATTTAATCTGGTAATGCAGGTTCCTATGTGAATCTAACATGCAAGCTTGACAGTCAAAATAATGTGGAATAAAGTTTGCATCAAGCATTCTGGATACCATTTGGCAGAAACTTTTCAGTCTTCCTGGGTTCTTTGGGATTTGACTGGTTTTGTCAGGACACACTTGTTTGTCAGTTGGAAAGCTGCTGACCTTACAAGACTCTGGAACTGATGGTTTCTTGAGTTTGTTCTCCTCACCACTGGAAAGCTAATGCACAATGGCAGAGGCTACCAATACACCATTTACTAAAGAGAGCAAAAAATGCATGAACAGGAAAATCTGAAGTGGAGTTTAGTTGGTTTTATTTATAGTTTATATCTATAAATTCTATAAGCAAAAATGGACGATTATGCAACTTAACGCCCTAATCAATGAGGTACTGAGTCGGCAAAGAAGCAGCGTCCTTTTAATAACACTGGCAAGGCAGAGAATTAAAAATACAACACTCACTTCAGAATGTTATAGCAAAATGATCTAGTGTGTTTTATTTCAGGTAACAGCCAAGAAATCTAACATTTTGGCCCAATATGGCTTTCTTTTAAAATTAAAAAGTTGCACATACCTACAGTTGAGTCCACCAACTACACAGAATCTGCTGTTTACTTTACACTATGGCAGCATCACCAGAGCACGGCTTTCAGTGAAGTTTTCAAGGTGAGTTATAGAAGATACGTGTTCAAAAATTTCATTTAGAATATTTTATATGAAAACATACAAATTGTTCATTTATATATAAACTACATATAAAATATAATTAATGATAGTATCTTTTACTAGCTATTTGTATATAAAGGGAAATAGGATATAGTCAGGGCTTCAGAAGAAATAATGAAGATCTATGTGCTTTTGTATTTGCCGATTAAAACCCTATTTAAATAATAAATCATAATAGTCCTTTGCTGTTTTTAAGGAGAGTTTCAGATTTAAAATACATTCATAAAACAAAGATATTTTTCTCCCTGAGACTACCAGTGTTAATTACTTTGTGGTAATCTTTGAATTATCAAAAATATAAATAATAAAGACAGTAGGCCTGATTCTCCAATCTGTTATAGCAGTTGTCTGGCAATGAAGTAACACTGGTGTTGCACCGGCGTAACAGACTAGAGAATCAGGCTTACTACCTGAAAAAGCCAAGTAGTCCATGGATTCATGTCAAAAGGTAAAAAGGAAACTCCCTTTATGTAGACAATTGAATACACTTGAGCTTTTATAAAAGATGTGCATACAATTGTGTGCATACGATTACTTTTAAAGCCTTTATTCAGCCTGAAGGAGGATGTCCTCAAAATGCAGATTTCCTTTATGATTCTTGGTTTACCCAGTGATACTTATTTTAGTATCCCAAATGTTCCAAGGATCATTTGTCTTTGTAGATATTCAAAAAATAAACAGGTAATTCATGAAGGCAGGTTCTGGTGAAACTCAACATCAAATGTACTGGTTATTTCTAGAGTGCAGGGTCTAATGAGCAGTAGGTAAGAAGTTAGCAAAAAAGAAAACGCCCTAAATTTTTTTTATGGTCTTGTCAAAGTCACTCAGTTTTGAAGGCTAGCAGCTAAACTATGTCTGATTTATTTCGTATTCACCACTTTAAATGTAAGTAAGAGGACAATTTTTAAAGTGCTACAAATAAAAATAAATTTGAGATGAATTAAACATACCTTGCCTAGTCTGATATTTTTATTTTATTTTATTTATCATTGAAAGATTATTTTGATTTATTATAACCATGCAGTACATTGCTTTGGGAGGAGGGGGAGCCTTCCTGCAACCAAAGAAAACATATATTTATAAGAAAAATGGGGAAAGCCTTATGTTTGTTCTACCAAAATTTATTATGTAATAATTACAAAGTTTAAAGACTCTTCCATTTTAAATAAAAATAATTGATATAATTACGCACATTATATAGAATCATGTCAAGTGATTCCAACAAATATCACATGAAATACAGTGCATTTTCAACTCAGACAAATACTTTCTCATTCACAGTGTTTGACATAGTACAGGAAACTAACTAAATCCTTGTTCACATAGGATTTACTTAAAGACATGCTCTTATAAACAATCCACACCACGCTATGCCACAAAAAACATTTCTCTCTCAGAATGTGAAGTATCGGGCAAACCATTCCTGGCGCTGTGGATCTGGTGAAGCTTCAGTCTGAGGAGGGCTAAATTCATAAAAAGAAAAAAAAAATTTAACCCATGACAAAAATAAAGATTGCAAAATGTCTGGAAAAAGCACAGAGAATACAATATGGAACACAAATGACCTAAATATCTTTTCATAAATCAATCATCACATAGTGTAGTATATACTCTAGTTTAATGTCCCTCCGCAATATCTGTGATCATCCACTCGATTGGAGAGCATCAGCAGCACAGACAAATTAAGAAGCCACATCGTAAGGTGGAAAAATATTTGGAGATAATATTAATTAAAATCATACAGTTAACTGTTTTTTTGGATAAAATTTTTTTGTTGGGGGGGAACTTTGGAGGGTCCTCTTTTAGCATCCTTTTCCTCTAGTTAAGATAGTTTTCAGAAGTATGATGCAAGCATCACATTCTTAAAGACATGTGCTTAACAAAGACTAGTCAGTAATTAAACAAAAATACATATATTCTAATATTTTACATAAATCAAACTGAAATATTATTTGTATCATTTCATGCACACAATTTAAAAGATATTAATTATATACTAGGAACAAGGAAATTGGTGCATGACAAACAAGTTTCCTCCCCCCTTCAAACATGTTAATAATTCTACTGAATTAGTAAGAAAAATGTATTTAATTTTAATGCTAGATCAAAATTCTTTGGTCAACAAAAATTAAGAACAAAATAATCCTACCGTTTTACTGGGGTAATACAAGGCACGAAACAATTTGCAATGGAAACTCCAGCATCACAATCCATGAATTCATGCACATGCATGTTACTGACGTCTGAGCAGACACATGCATATCACATGCACAGGGGAAAAATAAGCAACACAATGTATTTAACAAAAGTATATTTTCTTGAAACAGAATTTTACTACTTCTTTATTTTCAATTCCATAATTTCCCACTTCTAACACTTGTCAGAATTGTGTCATTACTCATGTAAATCATAAGGGAAGGGAAACAACTGCTTGTGCATCTGACACTTATGCCATTGCTTTGATTTGCAAATAAAGTGTGTTGTAAGAACAGGACAGCAAGCAATTCCAACTGCAGATAGAGAACACCACTTCTGCAGTGCACTCAGGGTCCAGGCACTGAGAGCCTAAAGACCTGAGTCTTCCCTCTTGATTCATTTGTTAAATTAATAGTGTAATTCACTCTACCATCCCTTTCAAAGAACTAATCCTGGAGATTTTAATGCTAATTTTTATTACTGGAAAGGCAGCATTAAAACACCCACCCATGCATAGTTCCTATTTCTGTACTAAACTAACGTTTATGAAAAAAATTGACAGAAATGAGGAAAAGGACAAAAAAAAATCAATGGACCACAGAAAGCAATTTTGTCATATAAACGTCATCACACAATTATGAATAAAAAAATCCCTATGTTTTAAAACAATTCCCAAAGGACAACTAGTAAATAACACAAACATTTAAAACAATTGTTCATAAAATGTAAACAATTGGAAGCACATGAATCATATTAAGAAATATTAAAAGGTTTTAAAAGTTGAGGGTTCAAGACTTATAAAAAGGTCAAAAATATTTCACATTTCAACAAGCTCTACAATAAAAAGGAATACTGTAAAGAGGTTACAAACAGCGTAAAAATGCCACAGTAATATTTGTACTCAAAGTGTTAATAAAGCAAGTGGGATTTTCATCTAAATAGGAATGCAAAACTTCTATGAGTTAAGAAAAAAAGGATTGGTGAGGCAGTGCTCACCTCAAAAACGTCTTGGGCTCTTTGGGTGGTATTGGCTGTGGAAGTGGTTTGCTGCTGTTGAACTCAATATCGTGGATGGGTGAATTAGGAATGGGATCCAGGCGGTTAGGATGTCCATTGCCCACTCCGCTAGATTCCAGAGCACTTAGATTGGGGACACTCACAAACCTGTTTGTTGATTTATCATTCTTCTTCTTTTGCTGCATTAAAAACAACAAATGTAAGGAAGGCTCCTTGCACCAGGACAGATGAGGAAATTGGTAGATGAGAAGGTTCCTTTATAGCTTTTTTCTTTCTTTCTTTCTTTTTTTTTTGGATGGGAAGCAAGTTTGGGAGGGAAGTGGAATAATTTCTATAATTGCACCTTTATGGTATTCCTTGAACAATGCTGAATAGCATACATTCACAAAGGAAAATTAAATATTTAAGCAAATTTACTAAGGAATTCAGGCCTAGCTCAGCAGTCAATATGTATATTATTCTGAAGGATTGAATGTATAGAGCAAGATATTTTATTGGAAGGAGATCGGGAGGTAGCTAGTTCTCTACAAAATAATACTTCAGTCTGCTATCCTTCATTTCTACTTAAACACATTCTCTGGATTAGTGAAAGAGTTCTGCAATCAAATGAATTGGCGGGAAAGATAAATCTGTTCAATAAGTTTCACTTTGCCATTTAAATATAGTTTGGTAAACAATTAGTTTTTGTCTTTGACCAGAAACTTAGAAAATCTGCAATTAAGGTACATTCTTTTGTTAAAGCACTGATGACCCCCAAATCAATGGGTGTTATTACATTATTATGAAGGATATAACTCATCCTATACTGTATTTCAGTTCCTTGCCAGAAAGAGGAAAAAGCACCACCTTTTATCTCTAAGTAGAATATTTCTAGCCACTAGATGGCAAAACTAAATCAACTTTTCAGTTTGAAGTATCTTTCAACTTCATCTGACAGTACTTCAAGTGACTCAAAGAGATAGATGAGAGTTATTGTAATATTGATATTTTAGTATCAGTAATTTATTACCAGGTAAAATGAATGATTATCTACTAGCTTTATTTCCCACTCGCTGATTCTTTAGAACTTATAAATATATAGGAGGTTCAAATCTCAAAAGTTTTTACAGAGAAATGGCCTAATGAGGTGTACCATATTTAATATCTCTTCATTACTTATGGCTCATGTACTTCCTATTTACATAGTAAAAAGGGTTTCATTAAAAATATACTTCACTTGATTTCAAATTGAAACTGAGTTCATTTTTTCTCATGAATACTACATACAAATACATATACAACCCCACCTAAAGCACTTAGAAAAAAAATCTGGTTACTTGTAAACTGTGCACATTTGAAATGGTGTCCCTGAGAGACAAATGCACCTGTAACTTTGTCATAAAATTATACATACACTCTTCAGAGCAGAACTGCATTTGAAATAACAGGAATGATGAGTTCAGGTATGGAAAAGAGTTGAACTGTAGATTGCCACATTGCTCTATTGATCATATCCTGTACTGCCAGATGAGAGACCTAGGTTTGAATTCTGGCCTCTTACCTGGTTGACAGCTGCAAGTGCTGCTAATGTAGCACATTCAGTTCAGAGAAAACACTTCATGGCCTCATTAATAGTACTGAATCAAGTCATTTTGTAATAGAAGGCTGATGAAACAAAGACTGCCACAGAAAAATACTGGAGTTGGGGAAGGAGGCTGGATTTTGAGGAGGGGAAATCAAAGATTTTTTTTTTCACATCTAGTGTAAAGTGGCTTCAGGAAAACTGGAAAAAATATATCTAGCAGTACTGGGAATGTGGGATTTCCATTAAATACTAATTTATTTAATTAAAATGTAAAATGCAATCAAAACTAAATACATAAATACTTTCATAACATTATCTCCACTATGCTGAATGTAGCACTTCCCAGATCTTGATCATTTGGTTATTATTATGAAGAGAAACACACGAATAAGTAAAATAAAGATGCATGAGAAGAAGAAAAACAAACCAATGACACTTGAATCTTCATGTTGTTTTGTTGACTGATCACAGTTATATTTTATTAATGCAATATTAGCTGTTATTTCCCCCTTCATTTTAGATTGTCTCCCTCAGTCTTACATTCCTTTTTTGTTGATTATTTATTCCATCATCTCTATTCCAGTAAAAGTAGAATTTACAGTATATTCAGTTTCAATAAGTTTTAATGCTGCTGTTTAGTCTGGCCAAGAGGAAACAAGCATCTCCCAAAATATTTTCCCCATGGTTCACGTTCCAACAAATCACTTCTGCAAATTTTAGGGCCTGATCCTAATTCTACTCCAGTCAGTAGGCATCCTTCCCTTGACTGCAATGTAGACTGGGTCAGGCCCTTAGTTATGAATTCCCAAGTTGCTTCTGAACCCACGGATATCTTCTATGCTAGCACTCTACACTGTTTGTAGGCCATCAGCCTAGTTTAGTATGTTTTTTTTTTAAACAGATAAGGTCAGAATTATTCCTGATGAGCTAAAGAAAATGGTTTTATAAAGTTTTTATTTAATTTAAACTAGAAAACTAATATAATATAAGATAATTAAAATCTAAAACATTGCTAAGTAATTATACAAAATCCAAGTTCTAGAAATCTTTTAATTCTTAAGGCAGATTTATAGATTTCTACATGCTCCTTTAAGTGGAGACCTCCCCTTTATCTGGTTTAGGTGTCCACAGTTCTGATATTATCTCTGTTAGGCCCAGGCTACCATTTTATTTAAATTTCTCATGTTGAGTTTTCCCACACAGAGCACTCCAGAGTTTACTGTGAGACTGATTTTAATGCAGCATGCTGCGGGACCTAGCTCACAAAAGAGCTTTACAGAACTGCTGGGCCCTGCAAAATATGAGGGACCAGGGCACTGATAAAAGGTATATGGAGGAGAGACAGGGAAATGTTCTTTTATGGTCTCATGTAAACCCTTAAAAAGGTTAGTTAAGGTAATAGACTGATTTAACTCCATAAATGCAGTGTTTTGGCTTATTACAACAATGTATAACCCACTAACAACCACTCACAGCTGCCTTTCCTCCCACCAACTCCCATGACTGTAGGGGTGTTAACGAGCCACTTCACCTTGAATGGTCCTCTGAAGTATGGGTTAACTACTTATGCTAAACAATCTGTTCCATCTTGTATTTAGCGGCCACACTCCGATGTTTCCCAGACCTGAAGAAAAGCTCTGTGTAAACTTGAAAGCTTGTCTCTCTCACCAACAGAAGATGGTCCAATAAATAATATTACCTCACCTACCTTGTCTCTCTACGGAACTAACATGACATTTTCAGACCATCGCTATACTCCTTCCCCCTATATCTGTTGTCTATCTTGTTTATTTAGATTTTAAGCTTTTCAGGGCAGGGACTATCTTTTATGCTAGGTTTTCACAGTAACCAGCACAGTGGAGCACAATCTCAATTTGGGTCCTTAAGTACTACTACCATAATACAAATAAATAATAATAAATAGAATACAGGCAAGCAAAGAACTATATTCAGTGTTTTGAACATGTCTGACAAAATATAGAGACTATCATGTCTGTCTCTCTTTTTACACTATGTATTAACACAGATTTCTTTTCCATTTTAGCAATAAAGCCTGTGGAGCCTACCTTCACCAGTGGATTAATAACTCCGACATTAGGGCTTGCATTAAACACTTTGTTGAAGTTAGTCTCTCTGTTGACTAGTTCTAGTTGATAGAATTTTTTGTCATCCTAATAAAGAACAAGAAATACAAACTTCTCTTTATGCATTTTCCATTAGCTAATGGCAAGATATTTATATAACATTGTTTCAAAACACATTCAGTTCTAAATCTGTATTTCTATAAATTCCAATCAAGCCATTATTTACAATGTATTTATGCATGATCTTATATACAATTAAAGAAACTAAATAATTTACACTAATGAGTTTCTGTTATGTAGATTTCACACTTGAGAGACAGTATGGTTTAGTGGACTGTTGATAGGGAGGGACCCACAATGCTTAATCTTTGTTCTGCCACTATCATTTTGTGTGGTCTTGGTCAAGTATGTCCCCATCAGTGAAGCTGCAGTAAAAAGGCTGAGGAGTGAGCCTTCTCAAGTGCCACTAATTTCAAATGCTTTACATTTTCAAAATGTTGTATGAACTTTTAGCTAATGCACACAACAGCCCTATGGGGTTGCTGAGAGAGGCCCCAATCCTATGATATGCTGATTGTCTACAACTCTTCAAATAAGGCTACAGCAGCCTGACAGAATATTCTGATATTCTTGATTCAGCAACGAGTACTTTGAGCTGTGAAGGTTCAGAGTAGTTGTCTGGTTCTAACCAGTTTCCCCTTATTAAGCTGATTTGTCCCCATCCTCACTTGTCTAAAATCCTGTGTAAGGTCCTGTCCCATTTAAATCTTGCATGTATGGTCTATGACCAGATAACTTTTTTATTCTTCTTTTTGGTGCCAAAAGTAAGATAAATTGGACAAGCCATTTCTCAGATATGGAAGTTGGGAAAAGTAGATATGGCTTATATTTGGGACTTCATGCTAT
This sequence comes from Gopherus evgoodei, assembly GCF_007399415.2. NCBI lineage: Eukaryota > Metazoa > Chordata > Testudines > Testudinidae > Gopherus > Gopherus evgoodei. Next base: position 101,212,710 of record NC_044324.1, read on the forward strand.
TTTGTCATGAAATATCTCAGAGGTAGCTTGGCATATGGTCCATATTTAGGTTCTTAATGCTGTTTTGTCATGAAATATCTCAGAGGTAGCTTGACATAAAAACTTCAAATTGGTTTCCGCAAGTTTTTGAAGGTCTATGATTTAAAAAAAAAAACTGCTTTTTTTTTTTAAGCTATTCGTTGCTGAATTAGGAGCATCAAACATTCCATCAGGCTGCTGCAGACTTAAGATCCACTAAACCTTGTAAGATTTGCCAAGAGTCTGACAGAAAGTTCAGCAAAGAACTGTCTAGTGTTAAAAATGTAAATAATACAAGGACAACTTATATCCTCCTCTTCCTCTGAATTCATTGGTACAGTACAAATATTTTCTTGAAGAAAGTGGTGATGGTATCCCTAACTCTCCTGAGGTCATCTCAGCCAGACAGGAGAATCCCATTATTTAGCTGTCTCACAACATTCCTATAGTATATATATTACCCGTTTTATGGGATTCAGAAAGTTTAACAGACCTGTCCAAGGTCACATAGCAAGCAATTATAAAAGCTGGTTTAGAACCAAAGACTCCTGACTCCCAGTCTAGTCCTTCTCTAGTAAACTACTACAGGAAATTCACTTTGTTTCTGTGGGATGCTTTCTACATAGTCAGGAGTGGGTGGGAGACTGGGATACTCTTAAGAATACATAAAGTGAGATGGAATGGGAAGAATTAAGGGAATGGATGTTTGGTAGTATTTTTTGCTGAAAGAAAGGCAGGTTTAGAAACAAAATGTGAGAAGTTATAATGGAATATTCATGCTCTGCTGAAGGATTTGTCTTAGTGATATAAACATCTGATTTGAATATTTAATTTTCCGAGAGTCACAGGTTCAAATCTGGGCAGGGTTATCTTACTCCTCTATCTTCAAGGTCAGTAAAACTGAGCTTCGGGCAATTTAGTATGTGGATTTTTCAAAAAGAAACATAACTGAAATTCTCCTCATCCACCACATTATTACTGTGTGCAGAACAGCAGAGGCCACATAGATGTGAAAGGAACAAGTAGAGCATAAGTCTCAATAAACCTGAGTTAGCGAAACTAGTGCTCTACAATAAAAGGTTATTGGGCGAAGGGGAAACACACCTGTCCTTTCCAATATTCTCTGTCTTATTAGCAAAGGTACCCATCACACAGCATGCTCAAACACTTTATATTTTCACATTCCTCCCTCTGCCACCCACATCTCTCTTTCCCCAGTCCAATGGATCCAGTCCAAAATGGATGTGGCACTTATATCAGTTGTTTAGCTAGCTGAAAGGTGGCAATCTTAGAACTAGCCATTACTTTGAAGCTTTGGTTCTGCTAGTGATGATCTTCCAACCTAAAAATGTACAGTGTGGTGTCATTCAGCTATTCTTTGAAGGAAAAAGACACAACACCAAAGGAAATTCCAAAACACAATGTTTGTTAAGCCCTGAATAACTCCAGAGAAAGAAACATAATGTAATGTTGTAGTTTTAAGAAACACAGATATCTGAAAGCCAGGAAATTCAGTTACACTTAGTTCTTCCCACTGAAAATACTGGAAAGTATGGAAATATGGTACCTCAAACAACCTGAAGTTTGCCCTCATATCCCTGCTAATCATTCACTCAAAATTATAAGACAGTCCATTTACATATGACAACTGGAACCACATATTACCATCACACTGTAACATGTTCAACATATGAATGTATGCACCACCTATTCATTATACTGTATGTGTGTTACCTACTCAACTGGAGACTAGTGTCTAGTTCACCTTCCCTTGACAATTAGCAATACCAACATTTTGCCTCTGGAGAGAAGAATAATGAATTGTCTTATGGTTAAGGCCGAGAACTGAGTGTCAGGAGACTTGGATTTTAAACTTGTCTCAATTGCTGTGTCTCAATTTCTTTAGCTGTATAATAGAGATAATAGTATTTACCTGCCTTACAAAGGTGTTGTAAAGCTAATTTACTTGTTGTTTATAAAGCATGTACATTGAGATCCTCAGATGGAAGCCACTATACAAGTGAAAAATATTATTGTTACACTTCATATATACCCCAAGACCTATAATATTTAACTCCCTTCCTCTGTTCCTAAAAACTTTCAGATGATTTTAATATTTCACTTTCCTCAGTGGTTGAGCTCCCTGAGCCTGCAGATTTATTAATCCTAGTATTACTTACGGTTAGAATCTGTACACTCTTTTGCAAAAGCCAAGGTCAATATGAGACATCCACAGATGCAGGCAAAACACAAGTGTATACAGGGTTTAAGATACACTCAGTTACCAGACTTCCTGTCCATTTTTCAACATACGATCAAGCCCTGGGAATATAGCTACCTTACACTGAGGGCACCTACAGGATGGTAGAGATACAAAGGTGGAAGTAAAGTTATTTGGGATTCCTTAATTCTGTATTCCCATATTTTCCAATGCATATATGTTTTAGATTACTTAAGTAACTTTAACTTTGAATTTTCTGGCTTTCAGGCACTTACGCTTTAAGACAATATTGTAATTTAATAGAATATTGTAATTCTGAATTTTTTTTTGCAACTTACATTTTTATATATATATTTACAATATTAAGCTTGGTCCTATAAACATTTAGGCATGTGCTTAACTTTACTATAGTATTTCCAGTTAAGTCAATGGGACTACTGCAATAAAGTTAAGTATATGCATAAGTGTTAGCAGAACTGAGGCCTTAAATCCATTTTAATCAAGTTTTTTTTCAAGAAATTAGACTAATATTTGTATCTGTTAATATATTAATACCAGAAAGAGCACAAAAAGTCTTACGATCAGTTTCTTTATGAGTTGGTCCCTCTCTGCAATCAGGTCTTTCAACTCTGCAATAAGCTGTAAATCTTCTCGTCTTGATTCTCTGTTTTGGTATTTCTCTTCCATTTCTTCTAAACTTCATGGAAGAGAAAGACACCAACTTTAACTTAATGTAGTCCAGAATTAAATTCCAAATGAATATAATCATACTTTGGATAAGTACAATAAGTAATTTAATGGGTAAAAAACAAAACAAAAAAACCCCAATAAGACAATAATTTGCTTTACCCCTTATATATTAACATTTTAATTTTAACATCAACCAAAATTACTGGTTAAAGAGGTTTTAGTTAATCTGAACTTCAATGTAAACTACCATCTTTGCTATAACAAACAACATTTTGGGCAAGATTTTGAAAACTCATCATCCTTTTTGTGCATGCAAACATTGGGCACTAAATAAGAGGCCTGGCATGAGCTAGACTGAAAATCAGGTCCTATGAGCAAACAAAAAATATATGCGGTGGAATCACAGGATGTTGTAGAGAAGAGTGGTTCTTTTGTGCTGTAAGAGACTAAACTTTAGTATCTAATATTATCTTAGCTTGAATTTTGTGAAGCTGACAATATGCAGCTCAGCTAGATTTATTCTGAGGAATGAGAAAAAAATAATAAAAATATGTTTCATTTAATAGATCACTAGACTGTACAGAGGTGTATGGAAATGGTACTGAAGAAAGAGAGAAAAGAAGGAGACAAGGCTGGCACCATTTTCCTCAGCTCATGTGGAGGACAGTGGGGCAAAGATATCCAAGTATGGTGAAGACTAATCTGTAACTAATTCCTCGCCGCAAAACCAATTTAGCACCAGGAGAGATGGAAATAAAAGAACTAGCTGTAAGAGACAAACAATAAACATCTGGATATTAGCATTTAAAGAGGAAAGTAACAGTTGATTAAGTTGAGAAAAATATGAGGAAACTTGAATCACATAGTGGGAAAGCATTAAAGGAGAAAACTGAAATAAGCACGCCAATTTAGAGAACAGTTGTAGGAGAATGAGCACAAGAATTCTTGAATTTTTAGGAAGATATGAAGAAAAAACTTTTGAAAGAGTTTTCAGAAGATAGCCTCAAAATACTATTTGTCACTACGACATTCTGAAATTCCTGACATCAAGTTCACGATGCTAAATATTGCCCACTAGAAAGTTAATTGCAATATGTATCTGCCAAATCCAGCTTTCATGTAGGTTACCGCCTTGAATTTCAGCACAAATACAGAGAATTTAACAAGTTTAGCGCCGCCCTCCCCCACAAAGGTGAAAAATTACAATTTAAGGTATTTAGTCAGTCCAAATTTAATTCCACATGGCTTCCTAAACTACAGATCCCTTCTCATTTTAACAGTATTTTCCCTTCAGAAGAAGCTAAGTAATTTTGACTTTGGTCTTACATGACTGCCTACGTTTCATGAGAATGATGTCAGTTGATGAACTGAGCATATTCTATGCCTCTTTCTATGTCTTAGCACGAGACTGTTTATCCCTCACTAAATGATTGAGGAAAAAGTTTAAATGGATCACCTTGTTCAAACAAGTAACCTCCCCAGGTGATAGGTTCCTTATGGTTTACCCTTTGGTGATGATGTGGGCATAGAGATCTCTTCAAATTGGTGAAGCTTCTCCAACAATGAAGGAAGTGAAAGCCTTATGACTAAATCAAGCAGATGACTGGAGATATAGCAACTAACATGGAATGAATGCATGACCTTGGGGTGAGGAAATGGGATTGAGGACACCAGAACAGAAAGTAGCAGTACATGGAAGGAAGAAACTTTATTTACAACTCTCCATAATACAGTGGGATTCTCTCACCCCACTAAGCAGTTTATTGGCCTTTGGTCTGCCACCATGCATAGTTATGTGGGAGCTGCGTAGTGCAAAAGGCCAAGCATATTTTGGTCTGCAGAAAGCTAGTACAGTGAAACTCCGCTATAACGCAATGTTTGGGATCCAAAAAATTCCATCGTGATAAATGCAGGGTGACGGTATAGCGGGGTTTCAAGTCGGTCAGTTTAAGTCAGTGGCCCCCAACGTGGTGCATTGATGTGTGCCGCCTAGTGCCCAGCAGGGGAAAGAAGCCACGGCCCTGTGCCTGCCGGGGACAGAGAACTCTGAGGCTGCATGTGCCGGTGCTCCTTGTCCCTGGCAAGCGCAGGGCCGCGGCTTCTCTTCGGCCTGCCAGGGACAGAGAGCACCGGTGCCTGCAGCCCCAGAGAAGCCAGAGAGAAGCCGCGGCCCTGCGCCTGCTGGGGACAGAGAGCACCGGCGCCCGCAGCCTTGGAGTTCTCTGTCCCCAGCAGGCGCTGGGCCATGGCTTCTCTCCCCTGCTGGGCACTAGGCGGGGGCACATCAATGTCCTGGCAGGTGCCATGGCGTTGGAGACCACTGGTATTAGGCCTTAAAGGGGAGCCAACTTATGATCACGTTATATGTGATTTCGCGTTATGGCGGGGCGCGTTATTGCAAGGTTTGACTGTACTTTCTGAAACACTTCTTTCTGAGACACGTAAATCAGAAATCCATTGCCTTCAAATTCAGATAATAAAATTATCACAAGATGAGACAGCCAAGACTACAGTGAGCATTTGAAAAACCAGTGCCTGCAAACCAAGTTTTATTTATGCCCCCCAATAATCCTCATGTAGTTTAATGATCTTATAAAACATTTTAACAAAATACTGAAAATTTGGACAACGCAATTGCATCTTCAGATGCAGAAAAAGCTTTTGATTCAGCAGAATGGAAATACACTCAGTGGGTTTAATTCTGTGTATACATTTTCTGCTAGGATAAGCTATTGTAGACAAATCCCCAAAGTATAATACACACTTATGCACAGCTGCCACCCTATTTTCAGACATCTCAGCGAGCCATTTTCTATGTATATCAAAGAAGTACATGTAATTCAAACAATCCAATCAGATAAGCTAATTAATACTACCCCTCAAAGTTACATGAGCCAGATTCTCCAGTTCACTAAATCTGTTATGCACTGCACTAAGTGGTGCAAAGTGGACTTAAAGCAGCTGGAGATAGCTAGTAGAGAAATCCTTGTGTAGGAGGCATAGATATCTCCTTTGCCAGCTGCCCCCACAATGTCAGGGGAGAGAAGTGACATCCTGGGAGTGGGGCTCTGGCACAGAGCACTCCACCTGATGCTCCACTGGCTTAGGGGCCTTATACCAGTGGTGTAAATCAGAACAGCTCCCTCACAGGTCTTTAATTTGAGCATGGGCCAAACAGCTCAGGATTAGGGAACCATAACTGGCTCTCCAATGGTTCCCACACCTCAGTGCATCTAAGAAGAGCTCAGCTGTAGCAAAAAAAACTTGCCTGATATTTCTATTTTAATAGCAAATATGAAATAGATATACATTATTTTTGTATATAATTATTACTGTATTTTCAGCATCTCAAACATACAAGGCCAGGTTAATCAAAGCTGGTGCAGGGAGGCGAAAATTACATGTTTATTTGCCAGCATGGACCTCTGTGGTTCACAGGAGACTGCACCTCAGAGAAATGAGGTGGCTTTTTTTACTGCTGCCCTCTCAGGGAGAAACCTATTATATGGGACCAATTTTAAAATCTCACCAAGACCTCCACATAAGTCTTGCTGGAGGAAGCTGTTGAGAATAAAGGCATGAATTGGCAAGTTCCCTGGTTACTCTCACCACAACTTATTACTGGCTAGTGTTGCCCACTTTTGGGACCATGCTAGCTCACTCCAGTGCTCCCAGAATAAGATAAGTTGTGAAGAGCCCAGCTGAATGGTGACTTGGTGCTTATTGTGCATTATTAATGGTTGTTTTCCTACAGATCTTCCTGCCCTCTTTAGGTACACCATGATTTGGCACCAACCCCAATGGCTTGTGTCATGGATCCCTTGAAGTTGTGATTTGCCTCCACAGCCACATGCCTGGCTCTGATAGGAGGGCAGGGATGGGGGTACTGACAGTCGAAGGGGGTTCTGATCCCAGTTTCAGGGGCTATTTGCTGTTCATCAGGGACATGGGATCCAGTATTCAGACATGGTGGAGAGATGGAGGGCATTTGGTGCTCAGATAGGGGGAGAACAGCACTCACATGGGTGGGGGAAGATGCAGAGAAGGGGTGGGTGTAACAGCAGGGATAGAGGCACAACAGCCCTGGTCCCTGCCTATTCCCAAACCACAATACAATTTCAGTTTTTTCAGACTGCATAGGCTTAACTCGTAAAATCAGAGAATATCAGGGTTGGAAGGGACCTCAGGAGGTCATCTAGTCTAACCCCCCGCTCAAAGCAGGACCAATTCCCAACTAAATCATCCCAGCCAGGGCTTTGGCAAGCCTGACCTTAAAAACCTATAAGGAAGGAGATTCTACCACCTCCCTAGGTAACCCATTCCAGTGCTTCACCACTCTCTGAGTGAAAAAGTTTTTCCTAATGTCCAACCTAAACCTTCCCCATTGCAACTTGAGACCATTACTCCTTGTTCTGTCATCTGCTACCACTGAGAACAGTCTAGATCCATCCTCTTTGGAACTCCCCTTCAGGTAGTTGAAAGCAGCTATCAAATCCCCCCTCATTCTTCTCTTCTGCAGATTAAACAATCCCAGTTCCCACAGCCTGTCCTCATAAGTCATGTGCTCCAGCCCCCTAATCATTTTTGTTGCCCTCTGCTGGACTCTTTCCAATTTTTCCACATCCTTCTTGTAGTGTAGGGCCCAAAACTGGACACAGTACTCCAGATGAGGCTTAACCAATGTCCAAAAGAAGGGAATGTATCTCGATCTGTTGGCAATGCCCCTACTTATACAGCCCAAAATGCCATTAGCCTTCTTGGCAACAAGGGCACACTGTTGACTCATATCCAGCTTCTCGTCCACTGTAACCCCTAGGTCTTTTTCTGCAGAACTGCTTCCTAGCCATTCGGTTCCTAGTCTGTAACAGTGAATGGGATTCTTCTGTCCTAAGTGCAGGACTCTGCACTTGTCCTTGTTGAACCTCATCAGGTTTCTTTTGGCCCAGTTCTCTAATTTGTCTAGGTCCCTCTGTATCCTATCCCTACCCTCCAGCGTATCTACCACTCCCCCCAGTTTAGTGTCATCTGCAAACTTGCTAAGAGTACAGTCCACGCCATCCTCCAGATCATTAATGAAGATATTGAACAAAACCAGCGCCAGGACCGATCCTTCGGGCACTCCTCTTGAAACCGGCTGCCAACTAGACATGGAGCCGTTGATCACTACCCGTTGAGCCCAACGATCTAGCCAGCTTTCTATCCACCTTATAGTCCAATCATTCAGCCCATACTTCTTTAACTTGCTGGCAAGAATACTGTGAGAGACCGTATCAAAAGCTTTACTAAAGTCAAGAAATAACACATCCACAGCTTTCCCCTCATCCACAGACCCAGTTATCTCCTCATAGAAGGCAATTAGGTTAGTCAGGCATGACTTGCCCTTGGTGAATCCATGCTGACTGTTCCTGATCACTTTACTCTCCTTTAAGTGCTTCAAACTGATTCCTTGAGGACTTGCTCCATGATTTTTCCAGGGACTGAGGTGAGGCTGACTGGTCTGTAGTTCCCTGGATCATCCTCCTTCCCTTTTTTAAAGATGGGCACTACATTAGCCTTTTTCCAGTCATCCAGGACCTCCCCCATTCGCCATGAGTTGTCAAAGATAATGGCCAATGGCTCTGCAATCACATCCGCCAACTCCTTTAGCACCCTTGGATGCAGCGCATCTGGCCCAATGGACTTGTGCTTGTCCAGTTCTTCTAAATAGTCCCAAACCACTTCTTTCTTCACAGAGGGCTGGTCACCTTCTCCTTATACTGTGCTGCCCAGTGCAGCAGTCTGGGAACTGACCTTGTTTGTGAAGACAGAGGCAAAAAAATCATTGAGTACATTAGCTCTTTCCACATCCTCTGTCACTAGGTTGCCTCCCTCATTCAGTAAGGGGCCCACACTTTCCTTGATTTTCTTCTTGTTGAGAACGTATCTGAAGAAACCTTTCTTGTTACTCTTACCATCTCTTGCTAGCTGCAACTCCAAGTGTGATTTGGCCTTCCTGATTTCAGTCCTGCATGCCTGAGCAATATTTTTATACTCCTCCCTGGTCATTTGTCCAATCTTCCATTTCTTGTAAGCTTCTTTTTTGTGTTTAAGATCAGCAAGGATTTCACTGTTAAGCCAAGCTGGTTGCCTGCCACATTTACTATTCTTCCTACACATCGGGATGGTTTTTTCCTGCAACCTCAATAAGGATTCTTTAAAATGCAGCCAGCTCTCCTGGACTCCTTTCCCCCTCATGTTATTTTCCCAGGGGATCCTGCCCATCAGCTCCCTGAGCGAGTCAAAGTCTGCTTTTCTGAAGTCCAGAGTCTGTATTCTGCTGCTTTCCTTTCTTCCTTGTGTTGGGATCCTGAACTCGACCATCTCATGGTCACTGCCTCCCAGCTTCCCATCCACTTTTGTTTCCCCTACTAACTCTTCTCTGTTTGTGAGCAGCAGGTCAAGAAGAGCTCTGCCCCTAGTTGGTTCCTTATAGGACTTTCTGTCTTTTTCCTAAATTAGTCATGTTGTCTTCCTTCATACATCTTCTAAAATATGGATATCCATTGGTGACCAAAACTGTGCATACCATTCATAATATATCCTTGTTATAGTTTTATATAGTTGAATCACATCCTTTGCTTTACAATTTATTCCCATTTATATAATCTAATAATCTTTTTCCTCTCATTGTGGCTATCAGAAATGGTGCCCCAACTTTCAAATTATTACAGTTCCTAAATCCTTCTCCTCACTAGATCACTCTAGCTCTGGACCATTCAATGTAACTTATTCTCCTATATTTTCTTCTGAAGTACACAATGCATGAGCTTAAAAACGGCCTGCATATTAATCCATTTCTTAAATACGTATAAATCTTCTTTCCATTTTGTGTTCTCAAATATATCTCCAATTCTTCATGTTTCGGTACCAACAGGAATTTAGTTATCAGTGGAGAGCAGCCTGAAACAAAATCTGGATCCAAACATCCTCTAACTTTGAGGGAGGATGATTTGTAATTTGACCAGAATTCTGCACCTATGGTCATCTCTAGAGATCATGCTTTTTCTGCTGCCTTACAGCAGTAAGTAATTTCTAAAGATATTGAGCAGAAATAGTCTTGGGGATACCTCACTTGTTTCCGTTCACTATAGCTCTGCATTAATGCTGTGCTAAACCTGCAGGATTCAGTTTGTAAATAGAACCCACGCATCTGGATTTACAGGAGCCCTTGAGCTTTTACTCAAACCTTCATTTGGGTGCCATCCACAGCGGTTCCCTCTCAGTCCAGTCCCCAGATACTGATCTTCCACAAAGGTCTGTGTAGATCCTTGGAACTTCAGCTCATACTTATGGAAATTGGGTGACTGTGGGCTGAGGCTATTTGTTCAGTTCACAAACCTTCCCTGAATGGAAGAGTGGCCATACTGGGTCAGACCAGTGGTCCATCTAGCTCAGTATCCTGTCTCCTGACAATAGCCACTGCCAGATGCTTCAGAGGGAATGATGAGAACAGGGCAATCTCAAGTGATCCATCCCATTGTCCAGTCCCAGTTTCTAGCAGTTAGAAATTTAGGAACACCTCGAGCAATAGAGTTGCATCCCTGATTATCTTGACTATTAGCATTTGATGGACCAATCCTCTATGAATTTATCTAATTTTTTCTTGAACCCAATTATACTTTTCACCTTCACAACATCCCCTGGCACTGAGTTTCATGGGCAGACTGTGTGTTGTGTGAAGAAGCACTTCCTTTTCAATCTGCTGCCTATTAATTTCATCTGGTGACCTCTAGTTCTTGTGTTATGATAAATAACACTTCCCTATTCACTTTCTACAAACCATGATTTTATAGACCTCTATCATATTCCTCCCTAGTAGTCTTTTTTTCTAAGATGAACAAACCCACTCTTCTTAATCTCTCATTGTATGGAAGCTGTTCCATACCCTTGATCATTTTTATTGACTTCTCTGTACCTTTTCTGATTCTACTATAACTTTTTTCAGATGGTTCAACCAGAACTGCACATAGTATTCAAGGTGGGGACATATAATGGATTTATATATTGGCATTATGATATTTTCTGCTTTATCATCTATCCCTTTCTTAATTGTTTCTAACACTGTTAGTTTTTTTGACTGCCGCTGCACATTGAACAGATCAGAGAACTATCCACAATAACGTCAAGATCTCTTTCCTGAGTAGCAACAGCTAATTTAGACCCCATCATTCGGTATAAATAAATTGGGATTATTTTTTCCAGTGTACATTACTTTCATCTACCATTTCGTTGCCCAGTCACTCAGTTGATGAGATCCCTTTGTAACTCTTCAGAGTCTGCTTTGCACTTAACTGTCTTGCGTAGTTTTGTATCATCTGCAAATTTGTCACTATACTGTTCACCCCCTTTTCCAGATAATTTATGAATACATTGACTGAATATTCAATGTTTAATTTTCATGAGCATGTTTCCTATCCAGCTTGTACTTAGCATATTGTGCTTGATTTTTTTTGTTCAAATATCCTTTTGCAAATGTCTTGCTGCAACACAAATCTGATTTTTTTCTGTCTCTCCCTTTGAAAAAAGTTTATCAGATTAGTCTGAAACAGGTTTTACTTTCAACCTGTAAATCCATGTGCTGACTACTCTCTGGTAAGAAACTCACCAGCTCATCCCTTATTAATGACTCTAAAATATTTTCTAAAATAGAATTCAGTCTTATTTTTAGTCTAGTTTTTCCTGTTTCCTCTCTATTAACTTATTCAAGAACAAGCATAACGTCTACCTTCAAGTACCTTCCTAATGATAATCTACATTTCAAAGTGACTTGATAAGAGCTATGTCAGTTTCTTACTTAATTCCCATTGTATGCTATAATAAATCCTGTTTATTCCTGTTGATTTATTATATCTAATGGTCTTTGTAATATTTCTTCTGTGATCTTGAAATGGTGGTTACTTCTCCTTCCTGCCTTTTTCAGATATATTGTTCTCAGATTATGATAATAGGCATATGTATACTATTGTATCCCTTGTAATTTCTCCTGCAAAGTTGTTTGACTTTCTAGCAATATCTTTGCCTTTCTGCAGGATTTGTCCATTTAGACATACCCACCTCAGTTCTATGCCCAGTGACTTGTGACCCATGCCTCAGTCTCTTGCTCTGTAACGTGGACATAAATGATGCTTACCTCTTTTGTACAACACTTTGAAATCGATGGATGAAAGGTGTTATAGAAGGGCCAAGTATTATTAATATTTTAAAGACTATCAACTTTCTCAGTCTTTTCTAGCTGAACTTACTCTCTCTTTATCTTCTTTAATGTTGCCAGAACATAGACTCATAGACTCAAGGACTGGAAGGGACCTCGAGAGGTCATCGAGTCCAGTCCCCTGGCCTCATGGCAGGACCAAACACTGTCTAGACCATCCCTAAAAGACATTTATCTAACCTACTCTTAAATATCTCCAGAGATGGAGATTCCACAACCTCCCTAGGCAATCTATTCCAGTGTTTAACTACCCTGACAGTTAGGAACTTTTTCCTAATGTCCAACCTAAATCTCCTTTGCTGCAGTTTAAGCCCATTGCTTCTTGTTCTATCATTGGAGGCTAAGGTGAACAAGTTTTTCTCTCCTCCTTATGACACCCTTTTAGATACCTGAAAACTGCTATCATGTCCCCTCTCAGTCTTCTCTTTTCCAAACTAAACAAACTCAATTCCTTCAGCCTTCCTTCAGAGGTCATGTTCTCAAGACCTTTAATCATTCTTGTTGCTCTTCTCTGGACCTTCTCCAATTTCTCCACATCTTTCTTGAAATGCGGTGCCCAGAACGGGACACAATACTCCAGTTGAGGCCTAACCAGCGCAGAGTAAAGCGGAAGAATGACTTCTCGTGTCTTGTTTACAACAAACCTGTTAATGCATCCCAGAATCACGTTTGCTTTTTTTGCAACAGTATCACACTGTTGACTCATATTAAGCTTGTGGTCCACTATGACCCCTAGATCTCTTTCTGCCATACTCCTTCCTAGACAGTCTCTTCCCATTCTGTATGTGTGAAACTGATTGTTCCTTCCTAGGTGGAGCACTTTGCATTTATCTTTATTGAACTTCATCCTGTTTACCTCAGACCATTTCTCCAATTTGTCCAGATCATTTTGAATTTTGACCCTGTCCTCCAAAGCAGTTGCAATCTCTCCCAGTTTGGTATCGTCCGCAAACTTAACAAGCATACTTTCTATGCCAACATCTAAATTGTTGATGAAGATATTGAACAGAGCCGGTCCCAAAACAGACCCCTGCAGAACCCCACTTGTTATACCTTTCCAGCAGGATTGGGAGCCATTAATAACTACTCTCTGAGTATGGTTATCCAGCCAGTTATGCACCCACCTTATAGTAGCCCCATCTAAATTGTACTTTCCTAGTTTATCTATAAGAATATCATGCGAGACCGTATCAAATGCCTTACTAAAGTCTAGGTATATCACATCCACCGCTTCTCCCTTATCCACAAGGCTCGTTATCCTATCAAAGAATGCTATCAGATTAGTTTGACACGATTTGTTCTTTACAAATCCATGCTGGCTATTCCCTGTCACCTTACCACCTTCCACGTGTTTGCAGATGATTTCTTTAATTACTTGCTCCATTATCTTCCCTGGCACAGAAGTTAAACTAACTGGTCTGTAGTTTCCTGGGTTGTTTTTATTTCCCTTTTTATAGATGGGCACTATATTTGCCCTTTTCAAGTCTTCTGGAATCTCCCCTGTCTCCCATGATTTCCCAAAGATAATAGCTAGAGGCTCAGATACCTCCTCTATTAACTCCTTGAGTATTCTAGGATGCATTTCATCAGGCCCTGGTGACTTGCAGGCATCTAACTTTTCTAAGGGATTTTTTACTTGCTCTTTTTTTATTTTATCTTCTAAACCTACCCTCTTCCCGTAAGCATTCACTATATTAGACATTCCTTCAGGCTTCTCAGTGAAGACCGAAACAAAGAAGTCATTAAGCATCTCTGCCATTTCCAAGTCTCCCGTTACTGTTTCCCCCTTCTCACTGAGCAGTGGGCCTACCCTGTCCTTGGTCTTCCTCTTGCTTCTAATGTATTGATAAAAAGTCTTCTTGTTTCCCTTTATTCCCATAGCTAGTTTGAGCTCATTTTGTGCCTTTGCCTTTCTAATCTTGCCTCTGCATTCCTGTGTTATTTGCCTATATTCGTCCTTTGTAATCTGATCTAGTGTCCATTTTTTATATGACGCCTTTTTATTTTGTAGGTCAAGCAAGATCTCGTGGTTAAGCCATGGTGGTCTTTTGCCACATTTTCTCTCTTTCCTAACCATCAGAATAGCTTGCTTTTGGGCCCTAAATAGTGTCCCTTTGAAAAACTGCCAACTCTCCTCAGTTGTTTCTCCCCAGTCTTGATTCCCATGGGACCTTACCTATCAGCTCCCTGAGCTTACCAAAATTACATAATCTCTGACACACAGTGCTACCCAATTCCTCTCCACACCTTTATACTTTTCTTTCTGAAATAGATTCTCTGCTGTTGTTTGACTTAGATCATAAACCTCAAGTATAGGAAAACATATGCAATTGAGCCATACCAACCTGAAAGATGCTGAACACATATATGAGCAAAATATATTTAATTTTGAAATATTTAGGTTACAGCTTAAGATTCTTAATTGTCACTATTATAAATACTTACAAACAAGGAGTATACTATTTGCTGCTATTAATTTAGAAGGCTAATAGGGAGTTTGATCTTAATTTAATTGGAGTTTGTTACATATGAAGGAACAGTTTTTTAAATGTATTACACATAGTTAGAGGGTGTTCTTTGCCATGAAATCAGTTGCTCATTATTAATTAATTATCCACAATTATAAAAAGCTTTCTTTGCAAGTGCAATAAAAATATTTCTGAAGTTTGAGTTCTCTTCATTGAGGAGGTATGTGTTGAAACTGAGGATTACATTTGGAAATAAATTGCTCCCAAATACATTTCTGCTTCTGTGCAAAATGTAATAGGATATATTTTAATTAATATCTTTAATTAATAGTCTCAGTCTTCTGCATACTTAAAAGTATGTTATGGCTGAGATGTACCTTCAGTAAATAGGCATTATATCACTATTGTACACATAGGGAGGCCTCCATTCCTACAGTCCTTTTATGATGCTTCTGTAGCTGTGTAAAAGAACCCTTAGGGTATGTCTTCACTGCAATTAAACATCTGCAGCTGGCCTGACAGCTGGCTCAGGCTAAGGGACTGTTTAGTTGCTGTATAAATGTTTGGGATCTGGGACCCTCACCTCATAGGGTCGTATAGTGGTATAATTATACCAGTATAGTAAAGCCTGTAAATTTACCCATGTAGACAAGCCCTAAATTACTCCAGCATAAAGCTACCTTAAAGCCTCGCTCCCTAGTGATGAGATTTTCTGCTCTGTCTCTTAGAGACATAACACAAAATCTCACCCATAATTAGAGAGTGCAGGCTCTTCTGTTTTTCCTCCTTCCTTTGTATACACGAGTCACATGGCCTGAATATATATTAAGAGAGATATGGATATATTGTTTTAACTCTTGTAGAGAAATATTCTGTGTTGCTCAGAGAAATGGCTCCCTGCCTGGCCGAAGTTTTTAGAAAAAGTGTATGAGCTTCCTGTAGTGAAAGAAAAAGAAAAAAGTTTTCACCCATTTTTAAAAGGTCAGACAGAAATCTTCCTGTTCACGTGGAAATCTTTACTGGATTTTAATAAAAGCTAAACATAATTATTGAACAATATCTTACACTCATCTTTTACAATAGTCAATATTTTGGAAGTGAACATGATCTATGGTATTTATAGCTTGCTTTAAACAATTTTATTTTCTCACTTACGTACAGTAATGTACAGCAACAATATAATCTTTTAAATAACATGTTCCCTCCAATTTATTAAGAAGTATACCAATGTAATGTTGTCTTTTCTACCCGGTATCTTTGGGTCTGATTACACTCACAGAACTCCCACTGAAGTCAATGGGAATTTGGAGTGTATAAGGAATGCAGGATTAGGCCCCATATTTGGGCATGGTTTTTGCATATGTCTCTATCTCCAAGGATACTTGATAACTTACTGGATATCTTAATGAATCACTTTTCACTCAAAACTCAGCCACATATGATTTTTTTAATGTAATAAAACTTACGAAACTTGTAAAGCTGAATTAATTTCCTTGAGTAGCTCTTGGGTCTTATTAAAATCTGCGAGTATGCTTTGTTTCTCTCTGATGTGGTCTGCTGTCATGACATCCAACTCTTTCTCATGTTTCTTGCTTAAATCTTGCTCATGTATCCTGTTTAATTTATTTTTGGTTAAAAAAAAGTTATTCTAACATCAGTTTGCTTTATTCATCAAGATTTTCTGCCAGATTTGAAATGGCTTTTTGCACAACACCAAAACAACACTGTCAGCAGTTACGGAATCATCAAATCGTACTACTGACTTTTCTCCATGCTTCAAGCTTATTTCACTGAAAAATCATCTCCTTTAATGCTTTTTTTTTAAATAAACACAATGAGTTTTAAAAAACAGTTAAGAGGATTTTAATTAAAGTTAGCCAACATATGTTATTAAAATTACAGCTGAACCGTATAATAATATCTACTTATATTACCTCCTGGCAGAGGCTAAATGATATACAGTATCACATGACTAAATATCTAAACTAACAACCCACAGAGGGTCAAGTATCTCTGACAAATATTAGCAGTTAAGAGCAATAAATGGGAAAATATTGTAGTTTATAGTAGAAAAATTCATACCTAATCTGTTGGTTGGATTCACTGCGTATTCTGAGAACTTCTTTCCCCTTAAACTCCAGTTCCTTGGTTAGGGCACTTATATTCTCATGCAGAGTCAGAATCTCCTTGTCCAATTCAGATATATGATGGTCACGATGTTTGAGTTCATCCTGTAGATCTGATACTCGGCACAAAAATTCCTTCTCCTGATAAGCAAATATCAGGAACAAAGAGTACTTTAATATACTCCCATTTCAGATGCAAAATACTTGTCTCTAGAAGTTTAACACATACCTTACTTTTCCTTTTGTTTTAGATTTTTTTATATGCCATTTAATAGTGTTTAAGTATAGCGTATAAGTTTAAAAAGTCCTTATCAAAATCCCGATAAAGGAAACTGGAGATCAATAATGTTTTCTATTGTGTGAGGGTACTTGTGAGAGAATTCTATATATCAGCATGCTACAGGAGAGGAATCGCCTACAGTTAAGGTTATACAAACTGTTTCATTCTAAAAAATATATGTAGTTTTACTCTTTTTTGGCATGTTTGTTCTTAGCCTTGGAATTATTTATTTTTAATACAGTTCAAGAAAAAGCTCAGTGATTTTCAATGATGAGGAGAGTAAAAAACACACCTTTGTAATTATAAAAAACGTTTGCAATTTGTTTTGAACAGCTCTAGCATCTCAATGTGAAGTAGTAGAAATCTGGTATGTGGCATGGACATAGACCTTTGGTCTTTTAGTTAAGCAACCCAACAGCTGAAATTCTGTCTTTTTTTGCAACCCGTCCAGAGTCCAAATTCATGTGAGGGATGAAAAATCATAGGCCCGCATCCTTCTTGTCCTCAGCTATCTCTTTGCCCCACTGAGGGGACACTAACTACCTGCAGCAGTACCCTCTGGCCTGGCATCTCAGTCCTAATGCCAGACAGGTGCTGAGGAAATGCCTTGAGGACAGGGTTGGGGGGGGGGGGGGTTGAGAGCAAGCCCGCCCTGCACTCACCCTGCAGCAGAAGTCCCTGTCCCATGGGGCTGGGCCTAGCTTCCTGCTCCAGCCATTGTGACCTGGCTCACAGGGTCAAAGAATCACTCCTCCATCATGATGGGGACGGAAGCAGGGGCGTGCAAATTTGAGAGAGTGATGCCTTCCACATGATCAATGGAAGTACATATGGAATGAGTGAAGCCCTGATTCAGCATACTACCCTTACCTATTCAGAAAGGCACTTAAACTTACGTATTGGTAAATGAGAAAGTTAAGATTGCCTTAACAACATTAACTTCTTCTTCTTGTGTGCATGCATTATAATACAGTCTTTAATTACTATATTTTCTATAATATAGTTTTCTCATTCAGTACAAGGACTGGAAATTGAATGAGTTAATGTGCAAAGAATGAGACTGGCATCCTGCCCATTCTCTAAAGAAGTTAGACGATATGTGATATTTGAGGCATGGGACAACAAAGAACAATGATTGTAAAAATAAATATTGAACTGCCTCTTGCACTGAGCATTGTTCATCATGTACACTGAATGAGGCATGGGTCCTGCAGAGAAAAATAATATGCAATCATGTAATTAAAGACTGTACCATAAAGCATACATATGAGGGCAGAATTAAAGTTGACTCAGGACAACCTTAATATTCTTATTTACAGTTGTTCTTCAGGAGTCACCTCTGCGCACTCATATTTGTCGGATACCGTGTCCCTGGTCTTGAGCGGCAGAACTGTATTGAAAAGCAGTGTCCATCATGGGATGCACAAGGAATTTCATCTGACAGTGATGTTATCAGCCTATTGTATGTCCATAAGGGTATGCACCTCTGAACCACTTCTATTCCTTTCTCATACCGAAGAGTCCTGATATAATATTGAACTCTAAGGTAGAGGGGAAGACAGGAAGGTAGCATCAACACAGAGGTGACTCTCACAGAACAATAATTCCCATTACTTAACTTCTCTTTCTTCTTCAAGGGTCTTCATGCACTTTCACCTGTGAGAGATTAGCAAGCACTGAGTACATGAGGAGTTCTGAGCTAAATATGAACTCTAGCGTCGCTCTCTTGGGCGCCATTATTGCCATAGGGGGGATTGGAATTTGATGTTAAGTCCAAAGAATAGTGCCTGGTGAAAGTGTGCACTGAATTTGAAGTTGCTGCTTTGCACATCACTATCAAGGAAACCTGTCTAAGCTAGGCCACTGATGTTGAGGTGACTTTCGTGGAGCGGGTCTTTAAGTCAGTGTGTACTGGTTTCTTAGCTAAAATGAAACAATAATCTATTCATCTCCTATCTAGTGTAAGAGTCTCTGTTTCGTAATGGGGTCTTCCTAGAATCTTTCCCCATATGCTGCAACCCAGATGGATCGATATCATTCATGGCAGTTGAACATCTGTGACTCTGAAGAGATATGAAGATTTTATGAGCTTGAGAAAATGTAGCAAAAGCTAAAAATTAATGCGTCAGACACTCACTAGGTTCTGTTGCTGCCATGGGCACTTAGAGGGTATAGAGGGATGGTCACAGTGGCTCCACCCTATGTAAACTTGTATGGGAGCACGAGGAGGAACAGCATGCATATGTGGCCCTGATGGATACTGCTATTCAAAAGATTCCAATCTCAAGCACACGTGTATGTACAATGGGATCCACACCAACATATATTCAAAGAACACAAAATATGCTTTTATATCTGAACTGTTGTCGCACTCATTTTTAATTTTTCCTCACTAAGACGCACTACAGTGTAACATTTAATCATGTTTTTAAATTTAAGTGAGTAGTCCCATTGACTTTCATTAATTATGTGGACACCCCATAAAAATGCCTTCCTTTACATAGCAAATCCTAATGAGATTCAATGGGACTACTCACACGCATTCAAGTTAAGCACATGCTGAAGTGCTTTGCAGGACTCAATCTGGTAAGTAAATGGTTATGGCAAGGATTCTGGTCAGTTTGGAAAAAAATTGTTATTAACATTCATCTTGTTTTGCTGATCTTGGCTAGGTTTTCTCCATTTGCAGTTGTACAAGAATACAGCAATAAGCCACCATAAGGTTTGCATTAGGAGAATACCTTGGGAGTATTGTGAGGCACAAGGCTGAAGCCACCTAAGTAGTACACCATTATTCTACTACTGCATATCTTGCCATGTCTTATTGTTATTAAGAGTATGGCTCATTAATTTTTTAAAATTAACTCCCTCCTTCACCTCCATACACAGAGGTTTTATGCAAGTATTCCTTCCCCTATAAAAAAATAGTTCCAAGATGGAAGAGATGAGAAAATAGTATGGAAAAACTTATAAACTCTTTGCCTACAATTCTTAATATATTGATTGTTGCATTGTAATTATGAACTACTTTATTTTTAGTTTTAACTCAGAGTCTTCATTTTTTCCATTTGTCTACTCAGATAGATTCAGCTACTATCTTTACTCTAATGAATAAGAAATCTACCATTCCTCTCTTGATTTGTTTCAATGCACCTTGGCTTCAATCCTGGTCGGTGCTTTGACTTCAGTGGAACTATGCATGTGTTTAAATGCTCTGCTTGACTGGGGCCAGAGTGCTGAGCACCCTGAAGGATCAATCCTCCATCTTGTACTTCATCCTATACCTCTGACATCTCCTCCTGGGTGTCTCACCATCTCCTTAAATTAAATATGGTCAAACTATCTGTTCACCTTTCCTCCCAAGGCCTCCCATTCTCTTTTACTGTTGACAGCACTAACAGCATTTTTCCCTATTCTTCTGGCCTATAAAGTGGGAATCATCTCTAACTCTTTCTTCCTTGCCCTACGCATGAAAGCTCTGTCCTACACATGAAGGCTGCTTTCAGGTGAGAGAACTATGTCTTCCTATGTTTTTGACAAATAAGCCTGATTACAGCCTTTGGGTGCAACTGCTAAAAATAATTAAATAATAATTCTCTTCCCATTCCCAGGAGTCTGCTTTTTCTTTGAACAAGAAGTTGAGGCTGAACAGTCACTTTGGATTGCTAATACTGAAAAATCTGAACTGGGCTCCTAATTTATTTTTTTAATAGAAAGTGAAAGATGAAAGTGGCTGAATCATAAACTGCTGTTGAAAGGCACCTTGTCAACCAGTGGAATCCACAGCCCTGAATTGGGAACCTAGGCTTCCTAAATAATGCATGAGGAGAGACAGGCACCTAAGAATGGGATCCTAAAAAGCCAGCACACTGAGTGGGGGAGCCTCCTAAACTAACCAATGGGAGATGTTAAGGAGAGGGCCTGGCTTAAGTTCCACCCCTCAGAAGGACTTAGGTGCCTAACTCCAGGCCAAAGGGAGGTGTCTTTCTCCAATCAGGATTCACAGCTGTGGACCCTCTCCTGGGATTAGGTACCTAAGCTCTTTTTCACAAAAACTAGCAAAGGAGAAGGTGGGCCAGAGAGAGAGAGTGAAAATGACTCTGTATCCCAATGGTTAAGGATTCACCTGGGATGTGGGCGATCCTGGTCCATTCACCCTGCTTCAATTCATAATTATTTATACACAATAGAACAGATTCAACAGGAGAGACAGAGAGACTTGTCCCAGAATACCCCCTTGCTCTGTGGCTAGGGCACTGGCATGGTAGGTGAGGGATTCAAGTTTAAACCCTTATTTACATCAGGTAGAGGGGTAAATTCAATCTGGGACTCCCAACATTCTGGGTGACTACCCTAATCGCTGGGCTAAAAGTTATAATGAGCATAGCATCACTATCTCTGCCTCCTCCTCTGGCAATTTTGTATGGGTTTCAGTGTACTTTGAGAACACAACAGGATCAGGCTCCACAGGCAAGAGAGGCATGGCATTCCCTAGTCTGAGGAACCTGCTGGAGTTTAGGCACAAGATAGGTGCCCAGGCACCTAGAGTGAGATGGCTGTGCACATGCTCACTAGCAGAAATGTAGGCCCCTAGGGATTTTGAGTGTCTACAGAGTTAGGTGCCAGCTTAGTGGGAGTTTTTGGTTTTCCACGGCACCTAAATGTTGGATTTAGGCTCTTATGGCAACAGCAGCTCCACAAAAAACCAGTGTTTTAGCCTTGAAGTGTTGCTAAAAGACAAAATCTAGCAGATTAACTTTAACGGGAAATAACACTTTCCCCCTTCGAGTCCAGTCACTGTGCCCTCAAAATGGCTGGACAATTTTGAATCTGAAATTTATTTATAGACTTGAACTGGGAGCTACTGTAAAGACTCCCTGTTTGGTTTGTTGAGGGGGGCAGAGAGAAGAAAAAGAGGTAGCAGATTAGATAAACAGATGAAGGAGCACTGTCTTCAACTCTGACTGCCTTTCAAATATTAAAGTCCTCAATATGCATTTATAGTACAGTTATGTTCTCCAGTTAACACAAAAAAAATTCTAAATATGCAATTTTACATCCAGTTACCATTAATGCTTATTTACCTGTCGTCTGCTGAGTTCTATACTTCTTTCAAGTTCCATTTTAGCAGCTACCAATTCTTGTTGATGGTTGTGCTTTAGTTGGTCAATTGCTGCTGCATGTTGATGATTTAGCTCTGAGCGCAAAGAAGCTGGTTACCATGATTAAAAGGAAAAAAGTTTATTTTGTAAACATTATTGTTAATTAACATAATCAACTCTGATAAAATATTACTACTCACCTAATAAACAGAGAGATAGAAAATTACTTGTATAAATTAACATAAAATCTATGTTGAACATATCAAGCTGATTTTAGGTTTGCAACCCTACACCTTGAGCTGTCATCTATCTTCTATCTTAAGCAAAGTCAGACTTGTTCGATACTAGAAAACCCACATGCTGCAGGAAATTGTATTGGTGACTCAGTATGCTTGTTCTTAAAGTGTGTTCTAGTCTGAAAAATACTTATGTAAAAATGGGATCTTATACAACACATCTGCTCCCTGTGCACATTCAGAGTCATGTCTGTTTACCTGAGTGACAAACTACTTGCAAAACTGCCATGGAAGTTTACCAGTCTAGGCACAAAACCTACTTGTCTCTCTTTTACCATGACTGATAATGGAAAAAATCACCTCAGTTAATGACATTTTAATTGCACATTGAAAAAAAAAAAGTTCTTCAACCTCTTGAATAGGCAAGCAGAATTCTGTGCCTTTCTGTGACCTCCATGATTTCTGCAACAGCCAGTATGGCTGACCCCAGAGCTGCCCAAGTAGCTGGCCCTGGGGCCAGGTGCACCGGCCACTGCTCAAGCAGCCGCGGAGCCCACCAGAGCAGCCACCAGTGCGGCTGGCCCCAGGGACCACCTGAGCAGCAGTGGATGGGCGGTCCCCCGGCCAGCCACACCGGTGCTGCTGGAGCAGTCCCAGGGTCAGCTGCATCGACTGCTTCTCAGACAGCCCTCGGGCAGCTGAACCCAGGGACCACACGAGCAGAGGCCAGTGCGGGTGGCCTCGAGGACTGCCTGAGCAGTGGTCCCAGCGGTGGCAGGAGCAGCAGCAGGTGGGCAGCCCCGGGGACAGCCAGAACAGCCACTGCTCAGTGGTCCCCGGCAGCTGGTGCCGCTGGCCTCGGCGGCCCCACCAGAGCAGCAGACTTCCCCTCCCCCTGCCCAAAGCAGCACCCCACCCCCTGCCCCTCAGAGCAGAGTTCCCCCTCTCCTCTCCACTAGCTAAGATTTAGTCAGGGGTATATAGTACATGTCATGGACGGGTCACAGACAATGAATTTTTGTTTGTTGCTCGTGACCTGTCCTAGACTTTTACTAAATATACCCATGACTAAATTGTAGCCTTAATTATCACCAAGAATAAAGATTCTGGAGGTTAAATTACACCTTTGGTCACATCTGTGCAACCCCATCAACCTTCACTGAACTTACACAGATGTAATTGAGGGCATAATTTAAACACAATGAGCTGCAAGATGTTAATAAAGGCATAGTCTGAACTGCAGAATCCTCAAAACTAGTGATTGAGAATGATAAAGAAAAGAACACGAACTGACTTTCAGTGATGCAACTCCAAACTGGGATTTGAAAGTTAGAAAAAAATGTTTGAACTCTTCTATACTGAGCTTGCTTGAGCTGCACACCAGGACCAGATTAAAGAATTTTGGAGCTGTGATCTACAGAAATTGGGGGGAAACCTTCCTTAAACTAGACAGAGCATGTGATATGCAATGAGTAAATATGAAAACATCTTAATTTTATTATTAATATTAGATCAGAGAAGACTGAAAAAAATCTAATATGAAATATATTAATATTAATACATCTAGACTATTTAATTTAAATACACATGACAATTTGTTTGTTTAAGAAATCTAATACCCACTCTCTCTCTCTTTTTTTGTTCTGGGAAACATTTGCTAAATAGGCTAATCACAAGGAGGTATTTATGAAAAGTGACCTAGAAATTAACTTGACTGTGCCCAGCTGTCTCTCCTCATCTATAAGAGAAAGGGTTCCTGATGAAAATGGAATTGCTGGAGATGATACAGATCAGAAAAGAGCAAGTATACTAGCATACTGGATATCTGAGCCTCCTGAGCGAGACATACTTTTGTTGCTTTCTGAAAAAGAGGCAGGACTAAGGGAGTAACTTTACCAGTTCCTACAGGAAAAGGGCAACGAGTCTCTACTGGCTTTGGACACAAGTTTTATTCAAATCAATACAAATATGGGAACGACTGAGAAAGTGATTGTGGGATTGGCCTTCAACATCTGAGTAAGCAGGAAAGCTGGTTCTTTTTCCCCTGGGAAGAAATGAGGACTTGCCATGATGGCTCACTACTAAGATCCCAAAGAGGACACTGTGGCTCTGATGGCTCATGATACCAATACCAGCAAAGAGGAAGAACGTGCCAAGGACGAGCTGAACCCTGAAAAGTGACCCCCAAAAACGACCCCTCCCAGAATCCCCCCTATTCTTATGTGGCTCTGACCACCATGGCCATGATGGAAGTGGGGGCCAGACTGAAGCTGGTTGGAGCCCAAATACACTTGTCACCTCTGAGAAGCAGAAAAACCAGCAACTGCTCCCCCCACAAGCCTGACCCACTTCTTCCCCTCCCAGGTACCACTCCAAACCAGCCTGACCCTCCTCTTCCCCTCCCAGATGCCCTCTCTTCCCCTTCCAGATTCTCCTCTCCCATCAACCTGGTCCCCCTGGCCCATAAGCCCCTACACCCACTCTCTCCCTGCCCCGTTCATTGCAACTGGCAATGCAGCATTAAAACTGGCCAGGCCAGTTAGGAACTGGACTTGCTGAAGATCATTGAGATACAGTACACATGAAATCTTAGGTTTGTATTTGGGCAGAAAGCCCAAGCTGACTACACTGTATTTTCAGCACACTAGCTGGAGCAGAGTTAGTGCATGTCTGTCGACTTGAGCTGGGAAGCACACCGGCAACTGCAGTGTTGAGGTATCCTGAGTGACAGCTCTAACGGGATGTATGCTAAACTCTTATAAATATTGGGTAAGGGTGAAATCCTATTTTTCAGCCACCTCACTTGCCTTTCCATTTGTGAGTCCTTCTATTTTGAAGAAAGCTAATTTTGTACCGCCCTAGCCTCCACTGTATGGAATTTGGATTTAATTTTCAACTCAGATTTGTCATTCAATCTGAAGTTGATTTTACTGCTAAGACATGTGTCAACTTCATTTATTAAACATTTTGAGACCCTGTGGTTAATAGCTGACACAACAAGCTCTAGTGCATGCTTTGGTGCTTTTCCTGCTTGATTACTATAATGGCATCCTTGCTGGTATCAACTTTCATCTAGCCTATATAAACTACCATTTGTCAGCAAGTATGAGATTCATTTGATCTTTTGCTGTTCACATTTTTGCCATTTAGATCTTCATCCAATGCCCACTGAAGTAAATGGCAATCTTTCCATTTGCTTCAGTAGGCTTTGGATTAGGCCCTTAAGGTAAGTCTACAATGCAAATGAAAAGTGTGATTCCCAGCATGGACAGGGTCAGCCCACAACATTTTGGCACCTGAGGCAGGGAGCTCAAATGATGCCCCCATGCCTCATCACTTGGGCCAAAACTTTTAAAAGGTCTCAATTCTGCCTTCTTCCTGTTCTACTCCTCTAATGGTACTGCTCTGCTACCTACCCCAATAAAGGAGAGCTAACAACTTAAAATGCCTTGTTCAAAATTTTTAAGTAACACTGACATTATTTTTAGTATGACACTATTTTTAAAATGCCTTGTTCAAAAATTTTAAGTAACACCCTGACATCATCATCAAAGAGGCTGATAAAGGAGGTGCTGTTGTCATCATGAACAGGTCTGACTACCAAAAGGAGGCTGCCAGACAACTCTCCAATACCAAATTCTACAGGCCACTTCCCTCAGATCCCACTGAGGAATACACTAAGAAACTGCACCATCTACTAAGGACATTCCCTACACTAATTCCGGAACAAATCAACATACCCTTAGAGCCCGAACCAGGGTTATTCTATCTACTACCCAAGATCCACAAACCCGGAAATCCTGGATGCCCCATCATCTCGGGCATTGGCACTCTCACTGAAGGACTGTCTGGATATGTGGACTCTCTACTCAGACCCTATGCCACCAGCACTCCCAGCTACCTCCGTGACACCACTGATTTCCTGAGGAAACTACAATGCATTGGTGACCTTCCAGAAAACACCATCCTAGCCACCATGGATGTAGAGGCTCTCTACACAAACATCCCACACACAGATGAAATACAAGCTGTCAGGAACAGTATCCCTGATGATGCCACAGCACAACTGGTTGCTGAGCTCTGTGCCTTTATTCTCACACACAACTATTTCAAATTTGATGACAATATATATCTCCAGATCAGCGGCACCGCAATGGGCACCCACATGGCCCCACAATATGCCAATATTTTTATGGCCGACCTGGAACAACGCTTCCTCAGCTCTCATCCACTCATGTTCCCTCCTCTACCTATGTTACATTGATGACATCTTCATCATCTGAACCCATGGGAAGGAGACTCTGGAAAAATTTCACCACGATTTCAACAGCTTCCACCCTATCATCAACCTCAGCCTAGACCAATCTACACGGGAGGTCCACTTCCTAGACACCACGGTGCAAATAAGTGATGGTCACATTAACACCACCCTATATCGAAAACCTACCGACCGCTATACCTACCTTCATGCCTCCAGCTTCCATCCTGGGCACATCACACGATCCATTGTCTACAGCCAAGCACTGAGGTGCAACCGCATCTGCTTTAACTCCTCAGACAGAGACCAATACCTACAAAATCTCCACCAAGCATTCTCAAAACTACAATACCCGCACGAGGAAATAAGGAAACAGATCAACAGAGCCAGACGTGTACCCAGAAGCCTCCTACTGCAAGACAAACCCAAGAAAGAAACCATCACATACAGTCCCCAGCTAAAACCCCTCCAACGCATCATCAGGGATCTACAACCCATCCTGGACAATGATCCCACATTTTCACAGGCCTTGGGTGGCAGGCCAGTCCTTGCCCACAGACAACCTGCCAATCTGAAACATATTCTCACCAGTAACTGCACACCACACCATAGTAACTCTAGCTCAGGAACCAATCCATGCAACAAACCTCGATGCCAACTCTGCCCACATATCTACACCAGCGACACCTTCACAGGACCTAACTAGATCAGCCACACCATCACTGGTTCATTCACCTGCACGTCCACCAATGTAATCTACGCCACCATATGCCAGCAATGCCCCTCTGCTATGTACATGGGCCAAACTGGACAGTCTCTACAGAAAAGGATAAATGGACACAAATCAGATATCAGGAATGGCAATATACAAAAACCTGTAGGAGAACACTTCAACCTCCCTGGCCACACTATAGCAGACATTAAGGTGGCCATCCTGCAGCAAAAAAACTTCAGGACCAGACTTCAAAGAAAAACTGATAAGCTGCAGCTCATCTGCAAATTTGACACCATCAGCTCAGGATTAAACAAAGACTGTGAATGGCTTGCCAACTACAGAACCAGTTTCTCCTCCCTTGGTTTTCACACCTCAACTGCTAGAACAGGGCCTTATCCTCCCTGATTGAACTAACCTCATTATCTCTAGCTTGCTTGCATATATATACCTGCCCCTGGAAATTTCCACTACATGCATCTGACGAAGTGGGTATTCACCCACGAAAGCTCATGCTCCAAAACGTCTGTTAGTCTATAAGGTGCCACAGGATTCTTTGCTGCTTTTACTTAACTTTCAAACGCCTGAACAGCAAATGTAACTTTTCTTGTCTGCATAGTAAACGCTGGCATTTTTATCTGTTTGAATAATCAAAGTCGTGCTTTCTGTGCCTTCCTGATCTGAATTGCTCCCTGCTGAAGGTCCACAGTCTGGGTCAGCTCATGCTCTGTTGAGATGGCTGCAAGGCTGACCAGCCTCTCATGTGTCGTTGTGGAGTGTAGATGTGTTTTTATTAACTTCAGAAGCTGTGTTCTCCACTGGCAACGGTTACAAGAAGTGTTAGAGTACACGCAGAGCAACAAAAGCATTTGGAAAGGAGTGGTCATCTTATTTGTGCACATATATTCCAGAACAGCCTTTGGAGTTGATCCTGCTGAAATGTACCTTGAAAGGGCTTTCAGTTCATCACCTAAATCACTCGCATCAATACTGCACGTCAGCATGTGTCAGCACTGTCTCTAGTGCCCTGCAATGCTGGTATAGGTCTTCTTCAGGTATAGTGAGGAGTTTTAGAATATCATACAACATCCCAAATATACTGCTGTGTTCCTTGAGCTACATGAAACATTCTTCAACTCACTGTATTGCACAATCTAGCACCTAGTTAAAGAATTCAACTTTGAATTGCTGTTAGGGGTCTCTTATGGGATTATCCTGTGCCTCGTAACCAAAATGTCTTCTTTGGTGACTCTTGTATTCTTGAATGGGTGGGAAAATAGCTTCAGTGTGAAGTTCCTCTGCCAATTTCTCTGCACTCTTCAGAAAGTTTTGAAATCCCACATCTGACTGGTAAAACTGTAAGTATGACTTTGCTTTCTCCAGTTGTTCCATTGCTCCAGATATATCAAAGTCAATGCTTTGGAGTCTCTTGCTTGCAACATTTAATTTCAAACAGTATGTCATGCCACAACACCATAGGGTGACCAAACAGCAAGTATGAAAAATCAGGACGGGGGCGGGGGGTAATAGGCACTTATATAAGACAAAGCCCCCAAAAATCGGACATCTGGTCATCCTACAACACTAAGCTACACAGAAATTTGAAGTTATGTATGTTTCTGGTGATTCTATTTCTCTCTGCCACTGTTCTCCCACAAACAGTTCCTGTCATAGCATTATCCTTCATAATGGCAACTGTGGCATCATCTATCTTCCCAAATTGGTGTCTGATAAGCTTTATCACCTCCACTCGACTTTCCCATCGTGTGGACTCACTGGTTTCAGTGTCGGAGAGAATGTTCCCAGATGTTGCTTCAAAATTTGCCATTGATGAGTTGATGCAGAGAAAAATACATAGATGCTTTGAATTACATTAAAAAATTCATCAGCCTCACTAGAAGCTGATGCTGCATCACAGACCACCAAGTTCAATGAATGAGAACTGCTCAAGGGCTTAACTCTTGGATCTGTGTCTGCACTCCTCTGTTCTTTCCTCTCATGTTGGCACCATTATCGTAGCCCTGAACTCTCATGTCAGCTATCACAATTCAGTATCTTCCAGCTTTTTAAGAAGCACATTTGTCATACCAGCTCCTGTAGTATCATCAATGTCAATACATTCTAGAAAATGCTGTCTGACAGTCACTATTGAGGGAAGTTTTCACTAGGTTCTGTTGTTGTTACAAAACACACCATTAAAGCCATTTGTTCCGTATGGCTGATGTCAGGTGTACAGTCCAGAATAACAGAGTAATATCTTGCTGACTTCAGATCTGCCACAATTTTCTGTTTGACTATTGTTGCCAGTAACTGTATGATCTCATTCTGAATTGGTTTTTCAAGGTAGTGGTGTGTGTACATTTCTTGGGTTGTGACTTTTCTTAGATGCTTCTGGAGTACAGCATCAAACTCAGCCATCAGCTCCACAGTTTTAAGGCAGTTTTCATTGTTTGGCACATACAGCTGATCTGAAGTGCCAAGCAGTACTAGGTTTTGGGTAGCAAACATTCTCACAATGGCAATGAGCCTTTTCAGAACATTTTGCCAGTAAAGAGACTCTGATGCAATTTTCTCTTGATGCTGATCATCTCTGGTGGCCTTTAACCTTAGTCTCATCTCAAGCTCTTTCCACCTATGGAATGCTCTCTGGTGGTTTGCTGTCTTCTCATGGCATGCCAGATTTCTAGCCCAATTTTTCCAGTCCTTTGTTCCTGTAGAACCCAATGTGGCTGGAACATTAGACTGGAAGAGTTTTCAACAAAAACAGCATGTAGCATTCTGGGTTTTTGAGTACATAAGCCATGGCCTCTCCACTTTGTCACCATCGGGGATCACATCACACCAGTAATGCGTTGGATGGAAACTTCTATTTCCATCGTCTTTGGGGAACATGAAGTTTTCACTTGCTGTGGCCCATGCAGTACAAGGAAGTCCCTCAGGCTACTGCTCAAGTGGGTCCATTGTCCTGGATCATCTAGACTAAAAGAACTAAACTCAGCAGCAGCTGTTTCTTGTGCCTCCATCACATTCTTCTCTGATCTACACTCTTCTTCAGGAATGTGCATGGTTACATCCATTTGAGATGGAGATATGGATGCTGCAGTAGCTGCCAGGTCACCTGCACTCTGACTAACTGGAAGATCAGGCATCCCCTCACCACTCACATCCTCACTGGGGCAAGAAGGCTCATGGTGAACATTTGTGTCTATGTATCTCAGGAGAGCTCCTTCCTGCTTAGATAGAAAAAGCTTCCTTTGCTTTCTTTCTTTTCTGAGTGCTGCCCCAGAGGGGGTTTTCTTCTTTCACTAATGACTGCTGTTCTGTGCCAGCTGTAGTGGCTCTCTGCACTCAGTTGAAGGGGACAAATAAGGAGGGTGGTAGTAGGGCCTGAGTGAGGGAAGATATAAGTATCTTAACGGCCTAACTGTCTTCTACTATTTCAGCTGACTGCCTGTTCTCCTCAAGTGGGTTCAGGGAAGCAGCAGGAAAGAGGAAGTTCCCTGAGAAGCTGGTGTTAATCAGTCCAGGCTCTTGGGGGTGCTAGAGAGGTACATAAGAGGCTCCTCCTCCTCTCTCTCCCTGTAGCTCCTGCTGCTTTCTGTTATTCCCTCCAACCTTTTCTCCTCCCTGCCTGTTATGTCTCTTGTGCCTTCCTATCTTCAGCACAGCACTCTACCATCTCTGTGCATCTAGAGCAGAGAGAATACATATGCACCAGCAGCAGACACAATTTTCTACACTCTGGGTCCTAGTGGTGCCCCCCCACAGTCTGCACCTGCGGCGGCTGCCTCAGTTCGCCTCTGTCTACCCACAAGTCTGTATACCCATGCTGGTAATGTATCACCAAAGATAAAAGTTGTGTGTGTGTGTGTGGATGGGAGAGGGTTTTGGGCTAAAAGTTAAAGTTTAGGTTAACTCTGCAATGAAGACATACCCTAAATGGCAGTTGATCTATTCAGATTATACAGTATTTAATCCCTATCAGACAAGGTTGACCATCTGCATTAGGAGCTTCTTTTGTGCTTAATCTATCTCGGCCAGAGAACTCAGGAAACTTTAAATCTATTTTTGGGACCCTCAAATCCGAAAAACAGAATTTATCTAATTCAAATTCTTGGATTCTGCTAAGATAATATTTTATTGTTCTTTTGATATGTAGCAATAGTGCTGATTCTCTATCTTGTTAAAAAAGAGGGCCAAAAAAAGGACAGAAAATCTGATTTTACATGAAAGAAGGTGCAGTACATAAAAACATGTGTTTATAGATGACAGTACAGATTCAAAGATTCTAAGGACAGAAGGAACCACTGAGATCATCTAGTCCAATCCCTTGTATGACACAGGCCAAAGAACTTCCCCAAATAATTCCTATTTGGACTAGAACATATCTTTTAGAAAAACATTCAATATTGATTTAAAAATTGCCAGTGATGGAGAACTCTCCACAACCCTTGGTAAATTGTTCCAATAATTAATTATCTTACCTGTTAAAACTGTATGCCTATTTCCAGTCTGAATTTGTCTAGCTCCAGTCAATGGATCTTGTTATACCTTTGTCTGCTAGACTGAAGAACCTATTATCAAATTGCTATACTACCAAATTTGTGTACGGCACTTACAGACTGTGATCACATCATCCCTTACCCTTCTCTTTACTAAGGAAAGCTCCTTCAGTCTATCACTATAAGGCATGTTTTCCAATCCTTTAATCTTGTGGCTCTTCTCTGAATTCTCTCCAATTTACCAATATCCCTCTTCTAAAAGGGCTGATGAGAAAAAAACAGTTCACTGACCTATCTAGTTTAAACAATAGCAGACAAAACCAGAACTTTAATATTCACAGATTCAGAGTGAGGTTCATGGCTCTGAGGTCAGTTTAAACTCTAGGTCAAGTCAGTTTTTCAAGGGAACCTTAAAAGAACGTAGAGAGCCTACTCGTTAGTGATGTGATGCAGTTACAAATTCCTTGATCGCAGCTTTTTGCAATACTTTTTAAAGTATGTCCATACTAGAGGTGAACGGTATTAACTTAGCTCAAGGAGACATACCCACACTAGTTCCGACCGAGCTATTGTACTAAAAATAGAAGTGGGGCTGCACTGATTCAAGTGGTGGGATGGGCTAGCTAACCCAAGTACACATCTAGCATCTTAGACACGATTGTACTCAGGGTAGCTAGTCCCTCATGCTGCTCAGGCTGCAGCAGTTACACTTCTATTTTTAGCCTGCTAGCTTGATCAGAGCTAGCACAAATATGACTCCTTGAGCTGGAATTTACACCTTAGTGTCTTCATTTTTACCACTGTTACATGTATATGCTGAAATTGTTCTAGTTGTTCTATTTCACTGGTACTTTCTGAAACTTTCTCTATCATGAAATTCTGGTTGCTGACACATTCTAGAATACTTAATACTGGGATTTTCCAAAGGCTCAGCTGATCTACCTGCTCTCATAGAAATCAAACTCCTGTTGATTTCAGTACAAGCTGTTAGGTCAATGCTGAGTGCTTTTGAAAATCCCACTCTACAACTTTATATTTATTTAAATTATTTACCTTCTTTATTCATATCATCCTTAGTTTTATACTATTTTTCACTTATAGTGCTATGAAGTTTGTAGAAAGTGCTTTATGATGTCTACAGTTATATTAATTATGCAAATGGTAATCATTTCTTCTGATGCAATTTACACTAGCTTGAAAATAGTATACCTAGCATAGCTTTCCCTTCATCTTCCAACTCAAATCGAAGAGTTTGAAGTTCCTGTTCCATTTCCAATTTGAAACCTTCCATAGCTTGTTTGTGTGCTTCTTTCAGTGTCTGAAGTTCTTCTGAATGCTTTTGTTGTAAATGCTCTTCTAGTTCCTATGAAATCCAAAAGGAGAAGAACTTTTTTACACAAACTAAAACAATGCATAAAATATTTAACAATGAATTAACAGGAAGGATTTTTTTTAAATGACAGAAATGCATGTATCATTAAAAATACCTCCATTTATCATTTAAAAAGCCAATGACAGACTCAAGCCATCATTAAAAATGTAATCTTTATTCCACTTCCCCAAATTAAAGTGCCACAGAGGTCTTCTTTCTTATTCTTTCCCATAGCTGGTGATTACCAGTACTTTTGAGTATAAAGTATAAGGACCATAACCTACTCACAATTTGTGCATGGAACAAGGGCAGGGTACAAGCACCATGTACACCCAAAGTTTAAGTTTCTAAAATTTATTGTTCAGGTGGTTTTGATCGAGGTTGAACAAAAATCACACAAATCATTTCTGAGCTTACAGTGGGTAAAAGAAAAAATGCTTTATCACCTTTTAAATACTATGAAAAATATCATTCCCAGGTTGAGGACATAGATGCATATTTTCAGTTCTGAAAATTCTTTTCAAAATCACAAAATGTCTAGATCAGGGGCTCTCAAACTGGGGGTCGTGAAGTTATGACATGGGGGGGTTGTGAGCGGTCGGCCTTCACTCCAAACCCCGCTTTACATCCAGCATTTATAATGGGGTTAAATATATTAAAAAGTGTTTTTTAATTTATAAGGGGAGTCGCACTCAGAGGCTTGCTACGTGAAAGGGGTCACCAGTACAAAAGTTTGAGAACTTCTGGTCTAGATTCTGCCATCTTTTCTCAAATTAGGAAGCACTCTACTGTACAGATTATCCCACTGAAATGAACAGCACTACATGTAAAGTTAGGTACTACTCTAGAACCTCAGTTACGATCACCTTGGGAATGGAAGATGCTCGTAACTCTGAAATGTTTGTAACTTTGAACAAAACATTACAGTTGTTCTTTCAAAAGTTTACAACTGAACATTGACTTAATACAGCATTGAAACTTTACTATGCAGAAGAAAAATGCTGCTTTCCCTTTTATTTTTGTAGTTTACATTTAACACAGTACTGTACTGTATTTGCTTCTTTTTTTTTTTGGTGTCTGCTGCTGCCTGATTGTGTACTTCCAGTTCCAAATGAGGTGTGTGGTTGACTGGTCTGTTAGTAAGTCTGGTGTTCATAACTTCTACTGTACTCAATTTGAGCAAGGGTGTCAGAATAGGCTTAAAAGGATTTTTAACAGAAGTAATGTTACAACTTTCAGCTCTGATCTTACTTAACATTGCTTATGAGAGGAAGCCTGATCTCACATGGAGCACCAACAAAGTAAATGGGGCTCTAAGCAGTAATGGTATGCCCGTGCACAAACACTGCAGGTTCAGAGCCTTAGATAGTAGACAAAATTAAGAAACATATGATGTACACAAGTGTGAAGAAACAAATTTCAAAAGGACTCTAGCAAATTCTGAGAAGTGGTGTGAGAAGTTTTTTCATAAGAACAGCCATATTGGGTCAGACCAAAGGTCGATCTAGCCCATTATCCTGTCTTCTGACAGTGGCCAATGCCAGATGCCCCAGAGGGAATGAACAGAAAAGGTAAACATCAGGTGATCCATTGCCTGTTGCCTATTCTCAGCTACTGGCAAAGAGAGGCTAAGGACACCATCCCTGCCAATCCTGGATAATAGCCATTGATGGACCCATCCTCCGTGAATTTATCTAGTTCTTTTTTGAACCTTCTTATAGTCTTGAACTTCACATCATCCTCTGGCAATGAGTTCCACAGATTGACTATCCATTGTGTGAAAAAATACTTCCTTTTGTGTGTTTTAAACCTGCTGCCTATTAATTTCATTTGGTAACCCCTAGTTCTCATGTTATGAGGAGTAAATAACACTTCCTTATCTACTTTCTCTACACCAATCATGATTTTATAGACCTCTATCATATCCCCCCTTTGTTGTCTCTTTTCCAAGCTGAAAAGTCCCAGTCTTATTAATTGCTCCTCATATGGAAATCATTCTATACCCCTAATAATTTTTGTTGCCTTTTTCTGAACCTTTTACAACTCCAATATATATCTTTTTTGAGATGGTGACCACAAATCAGAAATATAATGTAACAAATTAAAACAAGAGCTACACTGGACGTCCTGGAAAGAACAAAGAAAGTTATTACATATAATAACATGAACTATAGTGTAGTAGGAACTTTAAAAAAAACACCTCAGAATCAGATTATTGGACAAAAATATGTAGGTGGTATTGATAATGATTAAATATACTAACATGATGCCAGAAGACAGAGCAGGGTGCTAAATTTCTACTAGGTAATGGTTATATTATAAAGGATGTTATTCAATTTGCCTGCATAATATTCTACTGTAGTAACCATATTACTAATGTAAGTTACATCTCCTGAAAAGAGAAATAAGAAATAATGCAAAGAATTTTCTTTACTAATTCTCTCAGTGTTTTGTACATTGGTATGTTTAATCATGTTTCCGTGGTGTACCCTATACACTTGTCTGAAATATCCAGATGAACATGCCTTTTGTTCTTGTTCTTTTGTCTGTTCCATGTTCTGAAATGCAAGTATATGTGCTTCTTTCAGGGATTCATGCCTTTGCTGATGCTCTTCTTCCAGTTCCTCGAGCTCCTGGGTAAGCCTTTGTCGCTCCTGACTAAACTGTGCCTGTAGCTGTTGCAAGGAGCTCTGAGACTGCGA
Source organism: Gopherus evgoodei (assembly GCF_007399415.2). NCBI lineage: Eukaryota > Metazoa > Chordata > Testudines > Testudinidae > Gopherus > Gopherus evgoodei. The sequence goes on from NC_044324.1 coordinate 101,248,647, forward strand.
AAGCTGCATCTCCAGATTCTGTTTCAGCAAGGAGATCTAATCCACAGAATAGCAAACATCAGTAAATCATAAATACAAATGTCAAATCAGGAAAAAAAGCTTTCAAAAGAAGTACATATTTCATATGAACTTTAGATATGAAATTTCTAGAACATACTTCTGAACAACATCACATTTTTTAATATTAAATTCAGATAACATATCTACTGATTATAACCAAATATCATGGAACTATCCAGAACATAAAACATAAGACAGAAGCAGTAACTTATAACTAGTGAATTGTGTTATATAGTTTAACTCAGAAGGACAAGAATTAGAGTAAGGAGATTTTGTGAGGGCTCTCACCTCAAAATACATCCTTAAAACATCACTAATTATAAGGTATTTGATGTTTCATAAATGAACTAAGTGTTACCAAAATGCTCTTCCAAATCTTTAATAAAGAAAAAATTAAAATTACACTATCAAGGTCTGAGGTCCAACGCTGGATATATTAAAATTAGTAAATTCTGTGGAGAAGTTCATTAAGGTTATGTAGGGAAAATCCTGACTGGCAAAAGAAATGGATTAGAAGACCTAGAAATGTAAATCTTTTCCATCTCTAATTTCTATGGTCCTAAATTATAGGCAATTGTCTGTTTTTAAAAATGTAGCACTCTACTGCAACTAAGTTAAAATATCTCACTACTTTTGTTAGATCTATAAAATTAGAATATTTTGTGGTTCTTCTGCTGCCTCTTAATTATTTACACCACAGCAAGTAAACTAACAAATGTATATTTTTTTTCCGTAAACTTGTTGACATGAACAATGATGTTAGTGAACAGACAGACATATCTGAGTATAATATGATTTCCTTTAGTCCATGAGGGAGCTCCATGATCCTTTATCTCAACTGTAAATTTATACTCCAATTTTAATGTCCAATGGCTTAGCTATCATCCTCCCAGACAAAGAAGACTGGACTGACGGGATTCCATTTGGATCCAAATAAAACAACTCCTTAATTGGACAGAAGGGTTGCTAACAAAGCACCCTCAGCACCTGCCATCTTGGGGAATAAGAATAAACTGAAAGTTTGTTACAAAAATGAATTTTGCTCCATTGATCACGCAGAAGGAAAAAATACAACTGCCAAATGGCAAAGTATTTAAATCAGTATAGAAAAAAATATTTCTAAGCCTCAGAGGGCATCACATAAAACTGATGAAAAAACCGATAGTGTAATTTAATTGTGCACATGCCAAAATTAATTATGAAATAAATGATAAAGTCATAGCAATATATCAATGTACTCTGTGCTATTCTGCAATGAATTAAAGCTCACAGCATAAAATAAAATTAAGAGTAAGCATGCAAAGGATAACTGTGTGAAATTTGCAACATTTATATTATTGCTGAAATTATTCTATCACAAGTACAAAGCTAAAGCAGATCTGTAAGGGAAAAAGCTACATTTAAAGTAGAATGAGCACTTAAATAAAACAAGCAAATTAAGTTTGAGTGAAATGACCATGACTGGTTGTCTTTAAAACTCGTTGAGTATATATATACACATACAAACACACACTATCCTGCAACTATGCTTTGACAGTAATATTTTACTTCAAATGCCTTTTAAAGGAGATTTAGCTATAGCTGAAAGATCATACTAAATTTCATAATCTAAACTATGCATGAAAAACTGTGTACACTAACATTAATTTTTTACTTTACTTCCTGTATGAAGTAAATGAGTAAGCAGAATTTCTTAATGTCAGAGCATATAGTTAGCATGAAAAATATGTTTTAAACAGTGTAAATCAGCAAAGCAATGCAAAATGAATCATTTTCATTTACTTTACCATAATTTTAAGAAGCAAGGTATTATATGTGCAATGCAAAGTAGTAGGTAACATATACATTACTTGTTCCATTCTGACTTCTAAGTATGTATCAGCATTTTTTAAGCTTTCTTTTCTCTAGCTCTTGCTCTGCTATCTTCTTTTAATTTAAAACAAGATTTAAAAAAATAGAAATCTAAATTTAGACACCTAAATTACCTGATTTTCAAGTTCTGAGAAACCTAACAGCTCCTATTAGCCTAAATATAAAATTTACACTTAGAAACCTTTGTTAAAAGAACGTTAAGGCTGAACGAATTAAAGTTAGGGAATACCTGAATTAAGGTTGCCTGTACAACCTTAATTCGCGCCCCCACCCCGTGAGTATGCATTATGATACAGTCTTTAAATTACATCATCACATACTATTTTTTCCATAGATCCTGGCCTCCTTCTGTGAACAGGATGGATAGCGCTCATTGAATAAGCAGCTATTCAATATTTTGTTTCACCCTCATTGTTCAATGTGCAACCTCATGCCTTAGTCATTACACACTATTCAAACCCTGAATATATTTTTTTTAACTTCCCCTTGGTCTTTTCAATGGCACACATTGCTACAGTACCTCACTGCTTCACACATATTTATGAATTTATTTTCTCAACACTCCTGAGAGGCAAGGTGATATTACTATCCCCATTTTATGGATGAGGAACTGAGGAACAGATTAAGGTAAAAAGTGTCCACTAGTTTTGGATGCCCAATCTGGGATTCCTAGGATCAGATTTTTCAGAATACTTAGCATTATATAGAGGGCCCTGAGAAAACTGCAGATTTGGAAAAAAAAAATCATGGCAGTGTCATGGGTTAAGCAGTGATTTTCTTAGGATATGCACATAATGCAGTCTGTGAAAGAACACTGTTGCATTCCTTTGCATAAAGCCAGATGCCAAGTTCCCACAAAAACTGTTGCAATTTTTCCAACAGCAGGAAAGCGGTGTGCACAGATGCCCACTTCCACCTCCTCACTGCTGGAAAATTACAGCAGTTCAGGGGGCACTCAGTGGCCAGTTTTACACAAGACACAGTAGACGGCACGCCAATGCCACTTAGAACACATGCTTCTGCCTCTCTCCTGAGGTTGCAGCTGCTTCTGTTCCAAGGTGTGGTGCTGGCTATTGTGCCTCTCAGAAAACTGGCTGCTGGTCTTTCCAGAACTGCAGCAATTTTTCCAGCAGCAGGAAGGCAGAAGTGAGCATCATGTGCTCTTATGTTGCACTCTGTGAAGTTCATAGACATACTCACCAACAAACTGTTGTACCTCCCAGCCCCTCATACCCACCTCCCTCCTCCACTTATCCCACCACCCCAGTCCCTGCTTCCAACTCCGGTCCCTCAAACCTCCTTCCCACCCATAGGCTCTCAACTTAGCCCCTCCCCTTCAGCTGCTCCCCCTCCACCTGTCTCATCTTCCCAGCCCCTTGCCCCTTTTACTTGTACCCAGGTATCCCCCTCTGCCCAATATCTGTTCCACGAGGTTGCAGAGGGGGTAGTTGGGTCCAGCTGGTGGGTCAGCTGGAGCTCAGCTGCTCTCTGAGGTAGTGGGCAGGTGAACATGGGTCAGACCAGTGTGCGGGGAGTTGACAAGAAGCTGCTGCTCCCTCGTTCTTTTACTGGGCTCTTTGGAAACCATCTCCAAGCCACACTTCCACTTGCATCTTCTGGGCTTATTAATATGCAGCAAGGGATGGTGCCTCGGGGAGCAGGTGTAGCCAATGGGACGGCGGTCCTGAAGGACAATGCATGCCCATTGGCTACCCTGCTGTTGGAGCAGCAGTTTGGAGGCCCAAAAGATGCAACAAACATAAGAATGGCACACACAGATGCCCACTTCAGCTTCCCTCTTGTGGGAAAAATTGCAGGGCTGGGCTTATTCCACAATTTCACCTCAGTGTCTGAAAACAAAATTTCTCAGGGTCCTTATTATATAGCGCTTTATATGTTCAAAGTATAGTTCCCATTGACTTCAGTTGCAGTTGTGAGTCCTCTACCCTAAAGTCTTAAGTTGGGCACTCAGAAAAGAAGGCACACACAATTAGTGGTCACCTGTGAAAATAAATGATTACTCACCCTGCACAATTATTGTGTTCCCCTAAGTTTGCTAGCACCCCCTGTGCCTTTGACTGGAGACTTCTCATAGCAGCATCCATTCGTCTCACACATGTGTGTTAGTCAGTCTTATACCCTCTGGCATTGCTACATAGCACTGTGGGGGCAAACTGCCCTCAGTTCCTTCTCTACGGTGAAATTTCAAAGCAGAGGACTCCGAAGGGAAGGACACACATCTCAAAGAACCACAGTTACCGCATAGAGTTAAGTAACCATTTCTTCTTCTTCTTCTTCGAGTAGTGTCCCTACTGATGCTCCACTCTAGGTGACTACCAAGCAGTTTCCTCTAAGGCGGAGGGGGCTTCAGAGTTAAGTCCAGTACAGAGAAAAGTACGGCCAAGCTGAATACAGTATCAGAAGCAGAATCATGAGTTATGGCATAGTGTTTGGTGAATGTAAGTATGGAAGCACACGCAGCGGCTTTACAGATTTCAATATTGGACATGTTCTTGAGGAAGGCCCTAAAAGTGGCAACTGTCCTTGTAGAATGAGTGCACATATTCAAAGGCGGTTGAGTATTGTGAGACTCATAACAAGAGTTAATATAGCCTGATATCCATTTGGAAAGTCTCTGGTTAGAGATTGCAGCCTTTTTGACCTATTTGCTAGTGAGATGAATAACTTGTGAGTCTTCCTGAAGGGTTTTGTCCTACCTAGATAGAGGGCCAGGGCTCTCCTGACATCAAGGGTGCATAGCAGTGCCTCTTCATGATCTAGATACAATTTGAGATGGAAGACAGGCAAGGTGAATGGGCTGATTGATATGAAATTCAGAAGAAACTTTAGATAAGACTTTGTGGTGGAGCCTCATCATGACCTCGTCCTTAAAAAATACTGTTAAGTGAGGGTATTGCCATCGGGGCACCTATTTCTCCAACCATCAGGCCAGCATGATGGCTATAGGCATACCATCTTCATTGACAAATAGAGCAATGAGCGGGTAGCCAGTGGTTCAAGGATGGTCTTATGAGGCATTTAAGGACCACATCAAGGTCCCATACTGGAGTAGGGAATTGGACTGGTGGACAGAGATTTCCAAGCCCTCTGAGGCATCTCACTGTGGTGGGGTGGGCAAATATGGAATAGCCCTCTATTGCAGGGTGACAAGCCATGATGGCTGCCAGGTGGACTCTGATGGAGCTCATTCATAGTCCCGATGTTTTCAAGGTTAGGGTGTAATCAGCCCATTTGGAAGTGATGCAGTCATCCACGAGACCTGCCTGTGGTCACACCAACTGGCAAACCGTGTCCATTTTTGAGAATACATGCATCAAGTAGATTATTTCCTGGTATGTAAAAGAAAAGACGGTTACTCACCTTTGTAACTGTTGTTCTTCGAGATGTGTTGCTCACATCCATTCCAGTTAGATGTGCGCGCCGTGCGTGCACGTTCGTTGGAAACTTTTTACCCTAGCAACTCCAGTGGGCCAGCAGGTCGCCCCCTAGAGTGGCGCCGGCATGGCGCTCGATATATACCCCTGCCAGCCCACCCGCTCCTCAGTTCCTTCTTGCCGGCTACTCCGACAGTGGGGAAGGAGGGCAGGTGTGGAATGGATGTGAGCAACACATCTCGAAGAACAACAGTTACAAAGGTGAGTAACCGTCTTTTCTTCTTCGAGTGATTGCTCACATCCATTCCAGTTAGGTGAATCCCAAGCCATACCTAGGCGGTGGGGTCGGAGTGAGAAGTAGCGGCATGGAGCACTGCAGATCCGAAGGCCGCATCCTCTCTTGACTGCTGGACCAGGGCGTAGTGGGAAGCAAAGGTGTGGACCGATGACCAGGTTGCTGCCCGACAGATCTCCTGGATGGGCACACGGGCGAGGAAAGCCAGCGACGACGCCTGGGCCCTGGTAGAATGTGCAGTCACACGGCCCGTAGGGACGTGGGCCAAGTCATAGCAGGTCCTGATACAGGACGTTACCCATGAGGATAACCTCTGCGAGGAGATAGGAAGCCCTTTCATGCGGTCCACTACTGCCACGAAAAGCTGGGGGGATCTGCGGAACGGTTTGGTTCTCTCCACATAGAACGCGAGAGCCCTACGGACATCAAGCGAGTGGAGCTGTCGCTCCCTGCCTGAAGAGTGAGGTTTCGGGAAAAAAAACGGGAGGAATATCTCTTGGTTGATGTGGAAGGCCGAGACCACCTTGGGGAGAAAGGCAGGGTGAGGCCTCAGCTGCACCTTATCTTTGTGGAAGACTGTATACGGGGGTTCTACCACGAGAGCCCGGAGTTCCGACACCCGTCTAGCTGAGGTGATAGCTACTAGAAAGGCAGTCTTCCAAGAGAGATAGAGAAGGGAGCAAGTAGCTAACGGCTCAAAGGGGGGCCCCATGAGCCGAGACAACACCAGGTTAAGATCCCAGGTTGGAGCAGGGAGTCGGACGTTAGGGTATAAACGTTCCAGCCCCTTCAGGAATCTAGTCACCGTCGGGTGAGAAAAAACGGAGCGGCCATCCCCACCCGGGTGAAAGGTAGAGATAGCTGCCAGGTGGACCTGCAAAGACGATATCGCCAGGCCCTGTTGTTTGAGGGACCAAATATAGTCTAAAATATTGGCCACCGAAACTTCCATGGGGCGGAGACCTTTCTCCACGCACCAACAGGAGAAACGCTTCCACTTGGCCGAGTATGTCGCTCTAGTGGAAGGCTTCCTGCTGCCCAAAAGTACCTCCCGTACCGGGGTGGAGCAGCGCAGTTCAGAACTGGTCAGCCACGCAGGAACCACGCCGCTAGGTGCAGCGACTGCAGGTCCGGGTGACAGAGAGTCCCGTGTTCCTGGGTGATCAGGTCTGGGTGAAGGGGCAGGGGAACTGGGTCGGCTATGGCCAGGTCCAGCAGCATGGGGGTACCAATGTTGCCCGGGCCACGCCGGGGCTACCATGATCACGCGAGCCCTGTCCCTGCGCACCTTCAGAAGGACCCTGTGGACCATTGGGAACGGGGGAAACGCGTAGTACAAGTGGGTCGTCCACGGAATAAGGAAGGCATCCGCTATAGACCCGGGCTCCCTGCCCTGAAAGGAGCAGAACGCCTGGCATTTCTTGTTCCCCCCGGACGCGAAGAGGTCCACACGGGGATAACCCCACCTCTGGAAGATTGAGAGGGTGACGTCCGGGTGAAGAGACCACTCGTGTGATAGGAAGGATCTGCTCAGGCGATCCGCCAGCGTGTTTCGTACCCCAGGGAGGAAGGAAGCCGTGAGGTGAATGGAGTGGGCTACACAAAGGTCCCAAAGTCGCATCGCCTCGTGACACAGGGGAGAGGATCTGGTGCCGCCCTGCTTGTTGATATAGTACATGGTCGTCGTGTTGTCGGTAAACACCGCGACACAACGACCTCGAAGCTGGTGACAGAACGTTTGACAAGCAAGGCAGACCGCTCTCAACTCCCGCATGTTGATGTGCAGCTTCACCTCCTGCGGGGACCACAGGCCCTGTGTTCTCAGGGTTCCCAGGTGGGCCCCCCAGCCGAGATCTGAGGCATCCGTTGTTAGGGACACCGAAGGCTGTGGTGGGTGGAAGGGGAGCCCCGCACACACTACGGACTGGTCTAACCACCAGCCGAGAGAATCTAACACCCCCTGGGGGATTGTGATCAGCATGTCTAGCGGTTGCCTTGCCGGCCTGTAATGTGCGATGAGCCACAACTGGAGGGGCCTCATGCGGAGCCGAGCGTAACCGGTCACAAATGTGCATGCTGCCATGTGGCCTAACAGGGTTAGACATGTCTGAATTGATGTCAAGGGGGCTTCCCGCAATCGCTGAACGATTGCCGACAACGCCTGGAATCTCGGTAACGGCAGAACAGCCCTGGCCCCGGTGGAGTCCAGGACGGCCCCGATGAACTCCACCCTCTGCGTGGGGAGCAGGGTGGACTTGTCTATGTTGATCATGAGGCCCAAGGTAGCAAACAGGCCGGTGATCTTGCGGACGTGGCTGCAAACCTGTAGCTCCGACGTACCCCGAATTAACCAATCGTCTAGGTAAGGGAACACGTGGATATGACTGCACCGGAGATGTGCCACGACGACTGCCATGCATTTTGTAAATACCCTCGGGGCCGTGGAAAGGCCAAATGGGAGGACTGCAAATTGATAGTGAAGGCGGCCCACCATGAATCGAAGGAAACGTCTGTGGTGTGGCCAAATGGCAATGTGAAAATAAGCGTCCTGCATGTCGAGGGCGGCGTACCAGTCTCCCGGATCCAGGGATGGGATAATGGTCCCCAGGGATACCATGCGGAACTTCAACTTCACTAGGTATTTGTTGATCTCTCGCAGGTCGAGGATAGGCCTGAGGCCTCCCTTGGCCTTGGGGATCAGAAAGTAGCGAGAATAAAACCCCTTGCCTTTCTCATTTTCCGGAACCGCCTCTATAGCTCCTTTGTTGAGGAGCGTCTGTACCTCCTGTCGAAGGAATTGCTCGTGAGAGGGGTCCCTGAAGAGGGACGAGGAAGGGGGGCGGGACGGAGGAAACTATATAAATTGCAGGCGGTATCCCTTCTGCACCGTGCGCAAGACCCAGCGGTCCGATGTTATTTGGGTCCACGCTGGGAGGAAAAATGAAAGGCGGTTGGAAAACGGGGGGGAAGGATCCGTGGGGGAAACTGTTACTGCGCCCTCGGGTGCACCTTCAAAACGAAGGCTTGGGTCCAGGCGGGGGCTTAGAGGAGCTTTGATTCTGCCCCCCCTGGTTCCCCGAATGCCTACGCCTTCCATTCCTGCCACGGCGCCTATTGAGGTCCTGCCGTTGGCGGAATTGGGGGTATGGCCTGCGCTGCTGTTGCTGCTGTGGCCGGAAGGGTCTGCGCTGCGTTCCCGGCGTGTGCATCCCGAGGGAGCGCATAATGACGCGATTGTCTTTGAGACTCTTAAGTCTGGGGTCTGTCTTTTCTGAAAACAGGCCCTGGCCTTCGAACGGGAGGTCCTGGATGGTATATTGGAGCTCCGGTGGAAGGCCAGAGACCTGCAGCCAGGAGATACGGCGCATCGTTACCCCCGAGGCGAGGGTGCGGGCAGCCGAGTCTGCAGCGTCCAAAGAAGCTTGCAACGAGGTTCGTGCAACCTTCTTGCCCTTGTCCAGAATGGCCGCAAATTCTTGGCGGGCCTCCTGTGGCAGCAGCTCTTTGAATTTGTCCGCTGCCACCCACGAGTTAAAAGCGTATCTGCTGAGCAGGGCTTGTTGGTTTGAAACCCTGAGCTGAAGGGCCCCAGCTGAGTAAACCTTGCGGCCAAGGAGGTCCATACGTCTGGCCTTGGATTTGGGGGCTGGAGCTTTCTGCCCATGACGCTCCCTCTCGTTCACCGACTGCACAACCAGGGAACACGGTGTCAGGTGGACGTGGAGGTACTCATAGCCCTTGGAGGGGGCCATGTACTTCCTCTCGACGCCCCTCGCCGTAGGGGGGATGGAGGCCGGTGACTGCCAGATTGTATTGGCATTGGCCTGGATCGTCCTAATGAAGGGTAGGGCGACCCTGGTGGGAGCATCAGACGAGGGGATGGTGACGATAGGGTCCTCAATCTCAGAGACCTCCTCGGCTTGCAGGCTCAGATTCTGAGCTATTCGCCTAAGGAGGTCTTGGTGCGCCCTGAGATCCAGCGGAGGAGGGCTACTGGAGGAGGTGCCAGCCACCGCTTCATCAGGGGAGGAGGATGAGGAGACCCCTGGCAAGAAAGTGTCCAGTGGGGGGTCCCCCTCAGCCCTCGCCTCTGTCTCAGGAGCAAGAGCAGGGTCTTGCTGCTTGGATCCTTCCTCTCCATCCGGGGAGGGAGGGGGGCGAGACAACGAAGCCTCCAGCACCCTGTGCTCCGCCGTTGCAGGCCTAGCAGGAATCTGTTGGGGGCCCTGGGCTTGATGGTATGCCCAGGGGGTCCAAAACCCCCACTGCTGCGGACCTTGGTCCTGTTGCGGAGGGTCTTGAAACAATGCCGCCTGCCTGTCGGTGCCCAGCGCATACACGCTGTCTGCTTGAGAAGACACCGACGGCTGCCTAGAAGGCCATGGCGGGGCCGACCCCGGCTGGTAAGGGTCCGCGCGGGTCGGCACCGAAGATCTTCTCGGTGCCGGGGATCGGTACCGGGAGTCATAGCGTTGCCGGGATCGGGACCGGGTTCTGTTTCGGTGCCGGGATCTGGATCGGTACCGGCCGCTGCTTCGGTGCCGGGATCGGGACCGGGCCCTGCCACCGACGCGGTGCCGGGAGGTCGACCGGGACCGGGACCTGCCACCAGCTCGGTGCCGGGAGGTCGACCGGCGCGGCGAGTGACGGCGAGACTGGCTCCGAGAGTCACGGTGCCGGTATCGACGGCTGGAGTCAGACCGCGACCGTCTGGAGGTCGATCGGTGCCGCGAGTGCGACCGGTACCGCCGAGGGGAGCGGTGCTGGGACTGCAAGCGGCGGCGGGATCTCGAGCGACCATGGCGTCGGGACCTGGATCGCGAGCGCGAGTCCCGAGACGGTGCCGTCATCATGGGCTTGCCTCTAGATGCGACCCGCACCGGAGGTACCGGGGGTGGCAGCTGAGTAGACTCAGTTAGGGCGATAAGGTCCCGTGCCGAGGTGAAGGTCTCCGGAGTGGATGGGACCAATAGCTCAACCCCAGATCTTATGGGGGAGCTTAGCGGCACCGGACTCGACGGACCCACCGGGCCCGGAGTCGACGGTGCCGGCGGTGCCGCGGCCGATGTCGAGGCCGGGCGCTCCAATCGGGTCTGCCTGGCTGGAGTAGCAGACACTGACAGTCTCGCCTCCGCACCCGGTGCCGGGGAAGGTAGGTGCCGGGGAGTCTTCCCAGTGCCGGTGCGATCTGGTGCCGGCGCCGAGATCACGGCCTGTGAAGCTGCCGGGTCAAGTGCCGCCTCCATGAGGAGAGTCTGGAGTCTTTGGTCTCTCTCCCTCTTTGTCCTGGGCTTAAAAGCCTTGCAGATGCGGCACTTGTCCGACCTGTGCGATTCCTCCAGGCACTTCAGGCACGCGTCGTGGGGGTCGCTGGTTGGCATAGGCTTTTTACAGGCCGCACACTGCTTAAAGCCCGGCGAACCAGGCATGAGCCTGGTGCCGGGTGCCGGGAAGGGCTACAGCCCAGACCGGCGAACAACTATCTACAATACTATTTACACCTAATTACTTAACTACTTAACGATCTAACTAACAACTGTAACAATAACGGTAGTTAACAAGGAGAGCTAGGGACATGGAGGACAGCTATGCCGCGCTCCACAGTTCCAACGACCGACACGGCGGTAAGAAGGAACTGAGGAGCGGGTGGGCCGGCAGGGGTATATATCGAGCGCCATGGCGGCGCCACTCTAGGGGGCGACCTGCCGGCCCACTGGAGTTGCTAGGGTAAAAAGTTTCCGACGAACGTGCACGCGCAGCGCGCACACCTAACTGGAATGGATGTGAGCAATCACTCGAAGAAGAACTCTTTTTACATGCTCTGGGCAGGCTGTCTTTAATCCCATGAGCCATCAACCAGCCATGCTTTGAGACGAAGGACAGCAAGATTGGGATAAAGAATCTTCCCGCCTTCCTGGGAGATATGAGGAGCAGCATGGAGAGTGATTGCAGAGCAAATGGCCAGCCGTTCTAGGTAAGGAAAAAACACATTTGCCTGGGCCAGGTTAGAACTGTTAGGATGACTCTAGCTTTGTCTTTCTTTATTTTGAGAATAACTTTGGCTACTAGGGGAGTTGGCAGGAATGCATACAGGAAAGTTGATGACCACTGAAGGTGAAAAGCATCCCCGCACGGATTGGTGACCCAGTCTGTTCCTTGAGCAGAAGTAGGTGCATTTCTTGTTTAACTATGTGGCAAACAAATATATATTAGGCATGCTCCATTGATGAAATATGTGGTGTAATACACCGGGTCTATTTCCCACTTGTGGTCTTGGAAGAAGTGCCGACTGATCACAACTGCAGTCATGTTCTGAACTCCTTTGTGATGATGATCCGGCTGCATATGCCCCAATTCCAAAGAAGGAAGGGGATCTTACTCTTTGGCAATTAATATAAAACATGCATGATATATTGTCTGTCATGATCTTTATGTTGATCTTTCCACGATTAAGAGCAGGAACCGGAGACAGGAATATCTGACTGCTCTGAGTTCCAGGAGGCTGATGTGCAACATCGCCTCTTGCGGCAGCCACTTGCCTTGGGTTGTGTGTGATGTAGTCAGTAGCCCAGCCCTTGCTATCAGGGCAGTATGGCCTAGTGGCCAGGGTCAATAGCTCGGCCCTTGCTATTTGAGCAGTGTGGTCTAGCAGCCAGAGTCAGCAATATGACCCTTAGTATCAGGGCAGCACAGCCTAGCGACCAGAGTCAGTAGTGCTGTGATCTGGACCACCACACCTCAGGATGGGAGGTGGCCAGGATATGGGGATCCAGTCCCACCCTCTCCCCTGGGTCCCAAGACAGAGCCCTGTTGGTGGCGGGGTTGCCCACCATCAGCATGGCGGGGATCAAATTTGGAATCATTTTCACTTCTGTAGGTAAGTGTGATCTGTCATCTACATCCTACAAAGCGGTAACATCACTTTCACCTCCTCAAATCATTCACTCTTCAAGTGTTGGAACTATGAAAAAGCCAAGCCTGGAGCTGGAGGATCTGTAGGTTGGGGTGAAGGATCCATTTGTCATTTTGGGAGAGCAGGTGAGAAATGGGTTAAAGAGGAATTGGAGGACATACTGCCAGCTGTGCAAGAGATGCGTACCATACTTGCCTCGGCCAGTAGTGGGTAAATCAATATCACTTTTGCTTTCTCTTGCTGTATCCCTAAGCGGGATGGAGGAAGGCGTATAGCAGCTCCCTGCTGTTTGGAAAGTTGAGAGCATTCCCAAAGACTGTTTCCCCAGTCCAGCTCTGTAGCAGTAGCAGAGACATTTCTTGTTCCGGAAATAGCAAACAGCTCTATTGTTGGAGTTCTCCATAGGCTGAATGTGCTGTGAAGCACTGCTGGATTCATCTCCCATTCGTGGTCATATGAGAAATTCCAACTGAGTCTGTCTGCTGTCACATTTTGTACCCCTTGCAGGAACACAATGTGGTAGATGCATCAATTCCAAAGATTCAGGAGGGAGGGAGATTTGGTGTCCCCTTGGCGATTTATGTAAAACATGCATGCTATATTGTCTGTCATGAATATCTTTGATGAGTGGGAGAAAGTATGCGAAGGCATTTCTGACGGCTCTTCGTTCTAAAAGATTGATATGGAGAACCGATTCCGTGGGAGTCCACGTGCCTTGCGGTCGTTTAGGTGGGTTCTCCATCCTATTAAAAAGGTGTCTGTTGTTCGAATCAGTGTTGATGGGGGTTGCGTGAACGGGATGCCTGCATGGATGCTGGATGGTTCTTTCTATCAGTCCAGGAAGTGTCTGAGATGAGCCATATCTAAGTTAAAAATCAGGCATATGGGGTCACAAAGGTAAATGCTGTCATGCCTGAGAAGCAGGATGCAATTCCTGGTCAGTGTTTGTGGGCTACCCTGATCTGCCTATGAGACTTGTCAGGGTGTTGAATCTGAAGCTGGAGGAATGCTCTCACTCGCACTGCATTGAGTTTGGCCCCAATAAACTTCAGATGTTGTATGAGACTCAAGGTTGATTTCTGGGTATTGAGCTGTAGACTCAGTTGCGCAAATATATGCTGCAAACGGTTGCCACTTCAGTGGAGGCTTATGGAAAGGGTCCTCTGTAGGAGTGAGGGGGAAAACCCTGAACTGACACTTCAGACACCAAGGCAAGGTCTTCATCAGAATCTTCTTCCTGAAGCTCACTAAGGAATGGTGGAGCGCCTGGAGAGATTTGAAGTGAAACCCTCTGTACTGAGCAAAGTTCAGGCATTCTTGGTACTGACAGTACATAAGAGTCAAGAAATGGAGAATTAGGAATCCCAGATACAATCAGGTCCTGGGGAAGTCAGAACCTGCAGTACTGCAAGTGTTATTGGTACCAAGCCTGTAATCTGTGCTGAGGTGATTGTGGTTGTGGTCGAGGACACTGACGGTACCATAGGTTACAGGTGCTCCAAGGGAAGCACAGTCGTTGATGGTACATAAGGTCTCATGAGCTCTGAGGGAAGTGTGGTTGGAACCTGAGTGGGTTTTTGTGGTACAGAGGAAGAAGATCAGCTCTTCTTGCCACTTTGGTCCAATAACTGTACCAATGGTCTCTCTGGGCCTGTGGCCATCTTGCAGCCTAGCCATGCCCTGGGTAGCCCAGGAATCAGCAGCCTGAAGGGCACCTGACTGAAGAGCTGGTAGTGCCAGGGTGGCTGAAGATACCGATGACTTCAGCTTTTTAGAAGTACATTCTCTACTTGGTGAGCCAGGGTAATATTCCTTTGAGGGCTTATGAGAGGACTCCTGCATCTTTCTCTTGGACGCCCTGGAGATGTGGGGCTCCGCTGTTGTAGAGGCAGCCGATTTACAGGGAGGTCCCTTGGCCTGGATTACAAACTGGGTGTAGAGAGCTCTCCATCATGAGGAGATAAAGCTTTATTTGTGTTTTTGCTGGCTCTTGATTTCAGTGCCAGACAAAAGTTGCACTTCTGTGATTTTCTGAGGCAATGGAGCAATGGGAATGCCCATCGCTGACCAGCATCACCTCCCAACTTGACATATGTTTGAAGCCAGGAGAACCAGACATAACCTCCCAGTAAGAACTAATAACTAACCAGTACCTATCCAAATATAATAAAAATTATTCTCTCTTGTAAAGAAAAGCTATATTAGTACTATTTACTAGCTATGGGACTAAAACTAACACTAGGACTAATTGTTAATAAAAAGAGAGAATACAGTTGAAGAAATCTGAATGGGATAACTGCCAGAGTTCCACCCCAGGCTGAGGCAGTTAAGAAGGAACTAAGCGTGGTTTGCCCACGCAGTGCTGTGCAATGGCATGGGGCATAAGACTGACTAACATGCATGTGATGGCTGAATGGAAACTGCTATGAGAAATCTCTGATCAAAGGCACAGGGGGTGCTAGCGCACCTACAGTGGAGCACCTCTAGGGATATTACTCGGAGAGGAAGTTTGGTTTAAGTGACATTTCAAGCATCACATAGGAATTCAGTGGCAGATGTAGGTGAAGAAACAATTCTTCAAAGCAGCATTCAGCAGCCATAACCATGAGACCATTCTTTCTCTTCCTGCAATTCTACCCCTCATTCACTACTCAACTTATGCAACAAGTGAGGCAGGGATCCTACTGACAACAGCCTCATTCACTATACAACCCTAACTCATCTTCAGAGCATGGTTCATCCTGTACATGGAATGAGGCAGGCAGGGTTTCTGTGGAAGCAGTATGTGATCATGTAATTAAAGACTATATCACAATGTATGCACACAAGATGGCCAAATAAAGGTTGCACAGGCAGCCTTAATAGGCATTTCCTAACTTTTTAATGCTTGACTTCTAACTCTTCTAATACAGGTTTTTAGATGCAATTCCCTAGATTTTGAGGGAGAGGAAAAGCAAACTGGAAAAAATAAATTCCATCATGTGGAACCAAACTGACCTGTACACAGGTCATCAGTAGGACTGAAATCTTTAGATCCACAGCACAGATGTCTATTACTTCAGTTACAGAATAACTGGCAGCAGTAGTAAGCTGTTATTCTTTATTTTGACAAAGCACAAGGGAGTGATCAAACACAGATTTTGCCCGTTGGTTTCACAGATATTTGCTGACATTAGAGGAATGCCAAAACTTGGGAATTCTGGGTTAAATTTGAGGTTCTAGAGGGCAGTGTGCTTCAGTGGTTATAAACCTTTCTGCCCCATCCCCACTCTGCTCCTAAACCTCCTCTGCCATCTCTCTCGTTCCCTTTCCCTTGTTGCTATCCACCCCAACTATTGTCTCATTCCCTTCCCACTCCAATCCTATGCACCCCACCTTGGCTCCTGTCGCCTCCCCCTCTGCTCCTATCTTTTCCAACACTGGATATTGCTCCTCTTTCTGCTCTTATCCACCACCTCAGCACCTGTCACTCCTCCGCATTGTTTCTAACCACCCTACCCCACCCTCCCATTCATGCTGTCCTCCTCATATATTTACAACATCCCTGCACTGCTGCCTGCATATGGATGGGCCCCCCTGTTAAATTTCAAGTCCCTACTTCAAAGCATGGAAGCACTAGAGCTTCCCAATTAATAGGGTGCAGCATTTTTTTAATTTTTACCATGGACAAAACAATACATGTTCCCCTAATCTCATTCTTGGAAATGGCTGACTCATTTTAGCTGAAACTTAAAAATAAAAAAAAATTAACCTGAGGCAGACATCTGGTATCAAAAATTTCAGCCTAATCAGTTAAAGTTTGGCAAAATGATAAACAGCTGAAAATAGGATTTTATATTATGGAAAGTATTAGGCAACCTTAATTATAGGCTTAGCTACCAGCTCTGCCTATAATATTCTACTTATTTTCAGGTTCTAGGATGTCCATGCACTGCTGAAGTCTGCAAACTCCTTCCCTGAGTAACTTCCTATCTTGTAGTACATTGGTGATGTTATATATTGTGATGCCAACCTATGGAGTTCAGTTAAGTGTATACTTTCTACAAAATACATGATTCTGTAAAGCTTTGAAACGTATTTACCTCTGGTGAAATATAATAGTATTATTTGTTATACAAAACACCACATTTTTGCAAAATATATGGATTAAACTATAGGTGTTATTATTAAAGGACTGCTCAATCAGTCACTATCAAAACCTGTTCACATACATATCAACATTACAGATGTAAATTATCGTAATTTACAATACCACCCTCTGGTGACAGCAATTGTTCCACTGCTGTGAATTAGTCTGATAATTCTGAAATATCCATTCTTTTCTTCTTTCTACATAACAACAAACAATTCACATATGGGAAACTAATAAAAGTATAGGTTTTCTATACAATATATGTGAAGTTTTCTTATTTTGTTTGAATTGCCTCAAATATCAAAAGAAACAATAGTATATTTCAATAAAGGGGTTTTAAGCATACATATATACATTTTATACATATTTTGAATGATTCACCATGTATTTATATATGCTAAAAGCACACTTATGAAATAAGAGTCTCTCTCTTTGCATATTTTTACAGTAACAGAATCTTCTAGCTTCCAGTTTGCTTTCTCCCTACACGGAGGATGCTAGACAAGACACAGATAACTCCTTGAAGACAAAGATATACACAGTACTTTGAACTTACAATCTTGTCAACTAGGCCTTTCAAGAGATTAAAAAGTTGACAGACAAATAGTAGAAGAAAATTTAGTAATCAAACTGCAATTAAGATTTGTATTACAAACAGCAAACTATAATATAGCATCATTAATTTCATGCTTTGTAAAAAGCTTCACAATGTGCAAATATATTGCCTGCAAGATTGCTTTAACATAATAAAAAATGCTGCAGATATTATGTAGCGTTTGATGTCAGATGATATGTGCACTTATACAGATGAATGGATGCAGCACAGAAGCTTTTATTAACCAGATGCATACATAGCCTCGCCTCTAATATCATCATGTATTTTACTTAAGAGTTTTTTAAGCTTTAAAGCAACATTATAAAGTATGCAAGTTTAGAAGTGCAAGCATGCCCTTGTGTACAAGTTGTAAGTGTAGCTCACTTACATTGCTGATAGATTTATGCAAAGCTTCACCGAGACAGTGCCGCTATGAAGAAAAGATCACAGGAATAAAGGGAAACATTCAGAAATCAACTAAGTAAAAGAAAAAGGGATAAAGAAGGGAGAGTAAAACACAGAACATTAATTTTAATTTGACCAGGGAAAAATAAGTTGAAAACTGTTTGGAAAAAAAATTAGACAGACAAAAAATTTTGCAATGACTTACTGCAAAATCACAGAACACAAGGTAGCATACTCATGAGGTGAAAAACTGTTTCATTTCCTACCTCATATTTCAAATATCCAGGATATCAGTATCCCTTGCAGTGTAATATAATGTTCCTCTCTTATGTAACTGAACAATTTTTGCATTTACCAAATTGATGCATTTATCTGCTCTCAGCTTTAGCTAATGTACTTTAGAAAAGGCTATCAAGTACATACTGACTTTTTGCATTTATCATCAGTCAGAATTACACTTTGAACATTGCAGTCAGTTTCAACTGTAGGCATTTTTTTAGTTAGTAGCCTTATAATAGCAAGAGAAAATTTCACGGTCTTATCTGTTTTAATACTGAGAACACATTTAGTCTTGAATAAAGTCATATTTCTATTAAAGCACAGTGGAATTTTTTGTTTTCTGAAATTTAAGGATTAAGAATCCTTACAAAAGAGACTGGTTTTCATGTAATAGTCCAGGGCAAAATTACTGTACCACCACCTTACATCAATTACTAATGAAAAACTGCAGATATATGTAAACATATACTGGTGTGTAGATGCATTGTATCAATATTACTTGATCATATACACCAGGTAATATATGTGCTGAAAATGAATGGAGGGTATCTTTATAACTGGATCTAGAGTCTGATTTAGCCTTCAATCCAAAGTAATAGATTATCCCCCCTTTGTCACTTATGTCATTCAAATAGATGGATTTCTCAATGACAACAGATTTTTTGGACCACCTTGACTGCCTTCATGTCTTCATTACAGAAATCTTGGACCATAATTTGACAGAACATAAAAAAAGAGGAAAAATATCTTTCCACAGCCTAAATCTACAAAAAGGAAAAAGAGAAAGCCCCCTGTTGTTTTATTAAAATTGCAGGAAACAAATTTCTGAACAACAAACTACTACTTCTAGCAACAGTGAGAGGCAGCATGGTTCAGTGAATAGGGCACCAGACTAGGGCTTAGGTGATCTAGGTTCTATCCTTAGCTCTGCCGTACAATTGTGGGCAAATCACTTCAGCTTTCTGGGCCTCCTCCCCCCTTTGTCTGTCTCGTCTGTTTACGACTGTAAACTCCTTCGGGCAAGGACTGTTTCTTATAATGTGTCTGTACAGTCCCTAGTACAGTCAGGCCCTAATTTTGACTGAGGCCTCTAAGCATTATTGTAATATGAATAATTAACAATATATTTCTGATACTTAGCCAGAAGTGATAAACTAGCAATGTCCTAAGAAATGGGAAAGAAATTCCAGGTAAAATTTCTTATTTGGTCTACAGTCATGCTGGGTTCTGTCCCATGACTAAAAGCTTAAGGGGCGGCATGCAAGTACCAGTGAAGACACTGTGGTAAGTTGATCTAAGCTATGTTGACTCCAGCTACATTGCTGGAGTAGCATAACTTAGGTCAACTTACCCCAGCAGTGAAAAGAAAAGCCCTATGAGTCCTAACAGACATGATGGAGGAGATCGCCGGGCCACTGATTTTTAATAAATCTTGAAATACTGGGGAAACCCCAAAAGACTGGAAGAGTGCTAATGTAATGCCAGTATTCAAAAGCACGTAGTCTGATATTTTATTTTATTGGTAAAATAACTGAAGCCCATGTCAATAAAGAATTTAAGGATGGAAATATTATTAATGCCTGTCAATATGGTTTTATAGAAAATAGGTCTCGGCAAACACACCTGATTTCCTTCTCTGAGGAGATTACAAGCTTGGTTGATAAATATAACTGCATAGATGTAAAAGACTTTTATAAGGCATCTGACTTAGTGATAATCTTTTAATTAGGATGTTATGTGGTACTATGCAATATCAATAAAGCACTCTTAAATGGATTACAGACAGGGTAGGTGACAGATCTAAATATTAGTTAATGGAGAAAATCATCATTAACTGGGGGGTTCATGTGGGATTCTGCAGGGATTGGTTCTTGGCCCATCATTATTCAACATTTTTAGCAATGATCCATAAGTAAATATAAACGCCCTGCTGAGAAAATTAGAGGGTGACACAAATATTGGTAGAGTGGTGAACAATGACAACAGAGCAGTCATACAGAGCGATCTGCATTGCTTGGTAAGCTGGGCCCATACAAACAAAGTGCATTTTAAAACAGCCAAATGCAAGGTCCTACTGTGACGATTTGGGGAAACTGCCTGCACAAATTATGAATTCTGCATGAGATTATGAGCTCCCTATATGTACTTTAACAAGCTGCAAACTCCATTTAGAATGAGCAGTCCTGTGCCTTCTCTGCTGTCCTTTTAGCTCCATGTTGTACTGAAATTCCAACGAGTAGCGATCCAGGGCTGACAAAAGAGAGTTATTAACTCAGGGATGGTCCTCTAATCATATACAAACATCTTAGAACATAGGCTGGCTCCCACCCTGGAGAACTGGTGAGTTAGGGGGAGATGGTCTGGCAACAAATTCACCTGACAGAGGTACTGGATCATTATAAGACAGCATGAGCTGCTCTACTTGGGGGTCTTCAACCATTTTCACCAGCTCAACCTGTCTTCTGCAGGAGCTGGATGAAGCATGGGGGAACCCTGCCTACCTAAACACACAGAGTCCCCAAGGATTCCCAAAGGAAGGGTGAACTAGAGTAAAGTGCACTGGATTCACAGTGTTTGCTATTTTCTAAATGATCTATACTGGGGTGGGGGGTGGTAAACTTTTTGGCCTGAGGGCCACATTGAGTTTCCAAAATTGTATGGAGGGCTGGTTAGGGGAGGCTGTGCCTCCCAAAATAGCCAGGCGTGGCCCGGGCCCCACCCCGTATCCTAGGCCCCCAGTGCTTCTCGCCCCTGGGACTCCTGCCCCATCCAACCCCCCGCTGTTCCCTGATGGCCTGCGCTGGGACCCCTGCCCCATCCACCCCTCCCTGCCCCCTGATCACTCCTGGACCTCCCACCCCTGACTGACCCCCGCCACTCCATCCAACCCCTCCTCTCATTTCTGATTGCCCGGCCTGGGGTCCCTGCCCCATCCAACCACTCCTTCTCCCTGACCGCCCCCAGAACTCGTGCCCCCGACTGCCCCCTGCTGCCCCATCCAACCCCCCACTCCTTCCTGACTGTCCCCCCGGGACACCTGCCCACATTCAACCCCCCTATTCCCCACTCTCTGACTGCCCCAACCCCTATCCACGCTCTCCCCCCGACCACCACCCTGAACTCCCCTGCTCCTTGCCACCTGACCATGCTGCCTGGATCACCGGTGGCTGACGGTGCTACAGCTGTACCCCCAGAGCACAAGGACAGGCAGCCGTGCTGCCCAGCTGGAGCCAGCCACGCCACCGTGAAGCACAGAATACCAGGTCAGGCCACGGCTCTGCAGCTGCGCTGCTGCCCAGCGCATTGCACTGGTGGCGCAGTGAGCTGAGGCTGTGGGGGAGGAGGAACAGCAGGTGGGGGGGGGGGCTAGCCTTCCGAGCCAGAAGCTCAGGAGCCGGGAAGGAGGGTCCTGTGGGCCGTAGTTTGCCCACCTCTGATCTACAGTCTCTTGTGCTTTCTCTCAAGTAAAAGGTAACTGTGTTTTAGACTCCTATGCAAAGGATGTCCGCGTGCCTATTTGCTTTCACTATTGTATGCAACTGAAGATTAATTTGTGAACCTTCAGAGCTCACAAGGTGGAGTTCTGGGAAGGGTGTGCATAAGTTATGGGGGAATCTGAGAGGGAAGGCAGTTGGACCATGAGGTCTCAGATCTCAGAAGGAGGAGTTAGAGTGAAGTCTAGAGACCTCAAGCCATGGGGAGCATCTGGACTCTGTAGGCATAAGGCACATGGAGATTCAGGGTTTGGATCCCCTCACAACAGTCTGGTGAGTGTCCAAGAGAGGGGAGCTCTACCATAACTGTGACACAAGGAATGTAGGTCATACGTACTGGAACAAGGAATGTAGCTTGTACCTACAGAATTAGGAGCTATCCTGGAAAGCAGTGACTCTGAAAAGGATTTAGGAGTCATAGTGAACAATCAATTGACAATGAGCTCCCAGCAAGAGACTGTAGTAAAAAAGGCTAATGCGATCCTTGGATGTATAAACAAGGGAGTAATGAGTAGGAGTATGGAGGTGATTTTACAGCCTGTATTACAGCTTTGACAAGATCAATACTGAAACACTGCATTCAGTTTTGTCGTCCACATTTTAAAAAGAATGTGGGAAAACTGGAGACGGTGAAGAGAAAAGCCATAAAAAGACTTGAGGACTGGAAAAAATGCCTTACAGTGAGAGACTGAAGGAACTCAATCTGTTTAGTTTATCAAAAAGAAGATTAGTAAATGTCAGGATTATGGTATATAAGTACCTACATTGGGAGAAAGAAACATTTACTTAAAGGGCTTTTTAACCTACCAGGAAAAGGGATAACAAGAACCAACCACATGGATTCCTTCACCAAATAGTTGAAGAACCAACAATAGGGGATGCCATTTTAGATTTGGTTTTGGTGAGTAGTGAGGACCTCATAGAAGAAATGGTTGTAGGGGACAACCTTGGTTTGAGTGATCATGAGCTAATTCAGTTGAAACTAGATGGAAGAATAAACAAAAATAGATCTGGGACTAGGGTTTTTGATTTCAAAAGGGCTAACTTTAAAAAATTAAGGAAATTAGTTAGGGAAGTGGATTGGACTGAAGAATTTGTGGATCTAAAGGTGGAGGACGCCTGGAATTATTTCAGGTCAAAGTTGCAGAAACTATCAGAAGCCTGTATCCCAAAAAAGGGGAAAAAAACCATAGGCAGGAGTTGTAGACCGAGCTGGATGAGCAAGCATCTCAGAGAGGTGATTAAGAGAAAGCAGAAAGCCTACAAGGAATGGAAGATGGGAGGGGTTAGCAAGGAAAGCTACCTTATTGAGGTCAGAACATGTAGGGATAAAGTGAGAAAGGCCAAAAGCCATGTAGAGTTGGACCTTGCAAATGGAATTAAACCCAATAGTAACAGGTTCTATAGCCATATAAATAAGAAGAAAACAAAGAAAGAAGAAGTGGGACTGCTAAACACTGAGAATGGAGTGGAGGTTAAGGATAATCTAGGCATGGTTCAACACCTAAATAAATACTTTGCTTCAGTTTTTAATTAGGCTAATGAAGTGCTATGGGGTAGTGGCAGGGTGGCTAATGACAATGAGGATATGGAGGTATAAATTACCACATCTGAGATGGAAGTCAAACTCTATGAGTTTAAGGGGACTAAATTGGGGAGCCTGGATAATCCCCATCCAAGAATATCAAAAGAACTGGCACATGAAATTGCAAGCCGACTAGCAAGGATTTTTAATGAATCTGTAGACTCAGGATGGGGGTAGGGTGTCATACCCTATGACTGGAGAATTGCTAATATAGTACCTATTTTTAAGAATGGGGGAAAAAGTGATCCAGGAAACTACAGGTCTATTAGTTTGACTTCAGTTGTATGCAAGGTCTCGGAACAAATTTTGAAAGAGAAAGTAAAGGACATAGAGGTAAACAGTAATTGGGATAAAACACAACATAGTTTGACAAAAGGTAGATCGTGCTAGACCAACTTGCTCTCCTTCTTTGAGAAGATAACTGATCATTTAGATAAAGGAAATGCAGATGAGCTAATCTATCTGGATTTCAGTAACGCATTTGATAGTTTCACATGGGAAATTATTAGTTAAATTGGAGAAGATGGGGATTAATATGAGAATTGAAAGGTGGATAAGGAACTGGTTACAGGGAAGACTACAATAGGGCATACTGAATGGTGAACTGTCAGGCTGGAGGGAGGTTACTGATGGAGTTCCTCAGGGATCTGTCTTGGAAATGTTAGGGATCCCGCCCCCCAACCCTTTAGGCCTGAGCAAAAGTTATAAAGCAACCACTAAGCTTGCAGGCCTAAGGCCTATTAAGCACAGCTATAAAGCAACAGCTAAGCTTGTTTATCCTGTACAAAGGGCATACATGTGGTCAGGGCCCTAACTAAGAGGAACTAGAATTGGATAAAGGGGAACCAGGAGATCTGTTAAGTTACAACAGCTGAGCCTGCTGTCAGGACTACAGAAAAGGTGTTAGAACGGTCAAACCGCAGACTTGACTGGCAAAGACAATAACAGGAAAAGCCATAGATGGAAAACTGGGGTTTTGCCATAGATGGAGAATTAATTGGTCAGCTTGCTTGTTATCAACATTATATTCCAAATAAGGCAAATAACATGTGTAACCAGCATGCTACATTTTGCGGTTTTAACCTTTATAAGCATGGTAAAATTTGTAAAAAGCAGAGCAGCCTGCCTCTTGCGTGGGGTCTATGCTGTCTCTCCCTGCATATAAGCTTGTATGAAATAAAGGTGCCTCAGGCTGTCTGATCTAAAATCAACCATGTGGTCCATTTTCCACAACAGGAACAATCTTATTTAACATTTTTATTATCAATATTGGCACAAAAAGTGGGAGTGTGCTAATAAACTTTGCAGATGACACAAAGTTGGGAGGTATAGCCAATATGGAGGAGGACTGGAATATCATGCAAGATAATTCCTTGTAAACTGGAGTAATAGAAATGGGATGAAGTTTAAAAGTGCAAAGTGAAAGGTCATGTATTTAGGGATTAATAACAAGAATTTTTGCTATAAGATGAGGATGTATCAGTTGGAAGCAATAGAGAAGGAAAAAGACCTGGGCATATTGGCTGATCACAAGATGACTATGAGCCATCAATGTGATGTGGCCATGAAAAAGGTTAACGGAGTCCTAGGATACATCAGCAGAATTATTTCCAATAGAGACAGGGAAGTGTTAGTACTGTTATACAAGGCACTGGTGAGACCTCAACTGGAATACTGTGTGCAGTTGTGGTCTCCCATGTTTAAGAAAGATGAATTCAAACTGGAATAGGTGCAGAGAAGGGCTACAAGAATGATCCAAGGAATAGAAAACCAATTTATGAGAGAAGAGTCAAAGAGCTTGGCTTGTTTAGCTTAACTAAAAGAAGGCAGAGGGGAGATATGATTGTTCTCTATAAATACATCAGAGGGATAAATACCAGGGTGGGAGAGGAGTTATTTACATTAAGTGCCAATGTGGATACAAGAACAAATGGATATAAATTGACCATCAACAAGTTAGGTTTGAAATTAGGCAAAGGTTTCTAACCATCAGAGGAGTGAAGTTCTGGAACAGACTTCTAAGGGGAGCGGTGAGGACAAAAAAGGGAGAGCAGCGGAGGGAAAAAACCTAACTGGCTTCAAGATGGAGGGGGTGGTATGATGAGACTGCCTACAATGGCATGTAGCCCATCGGCAAATGCCAGTAGCAAAAATCCCCAACAGCTGGAAATGGGACACTAAATGGGGAAGACTCTGAGTTACTATAGAGAATTCTTTCCTAGGTATCTGCCTGGTAGGTCTTGCCCACATGCTCAGGTCTAACTGATCGCCATATTTGGGGTAGGAAAGAAATTTTCTCCCGGGTCAGATTGGCAGAGACCCTGGGGATTTTTCACCATCCCCTGCAGCATAGGGCACAGGTCACTTGCAATTTGAATTAGTGTAAATGGTGAATTCTCTGTAACTTGAAGTCTTTAAACCATGATTTGAAGACTTAAGTATTTCAGCCACAGGTTAGGGGTCTATTTCAGGGGTGGGTGGGTGAGGTTCTGTGGCCTGCAATGTGAAGGAGGTCAGACCAGATGATCACAATGATCCCTTCTAACCTTAGTCTGTGAGCCTACCAAACTGTATCATATGTGGTGTATTTTATTCATTCCTACTATATTTCTTTTAATATTTCTTGTACCTTTTATGTTATGGTGAGGCTAAAAATCTAAATTACAAAAGGTGAATGTCACAACTGTAATGTTTGGCAGCAGAACAGCGTAGGACTTCAAGAGAGAATGAAAACAAGCTGGAACAAGCATTACTATCATTTCACTGGCACATCTGTTTGATAAATAGCGAAGGCAGACGAGTCAGCATGAGCTGACTGGTGTATATGAAAAGCATAAATACCCACCACAACAAAATGGGAGAAATTAAAGGAGCATCTTACCCATAAATTTAAGTTCTTCCCAAACTATAGGTTTATGCAATACAAAAACAGAAAGTAGAGAGTATTTTCCTGTTTCCTCAGTTGAACAAACCTTTCCAGTAGTAAAATAAGAAAGAAAAATAGTGAGAACTAGTTTTAAAAACCAAAGAAACTTATGGTTTCTGAATTCTCTCTCAGTATTTTTATGGGGAAAACTCACCTGGATTGGTATAGGTGTACACTGCAGAACTAACAAGAAAGACGTCTTCATTCTGCTACGTTCACCAGATACCATTACAGACAGCAGAGATAAGAAGAGACTCCTCATCAAGGAACAGACCACTCATCCATCTAGTCCAAAACCCTGTATCTGATAGTAACCTATATTTGATGCTTTAGGAATTGTCAAACTTTTAAAGGGCTTGGTCAGTTGTACAGCACATTCTCACGAGGAAAATATTTTAGTCTTGTCCGAGATCTATTGCATACATAATAATATTAAATAAAAGACACTGATGGCAATAACTTTATGCTGTGAAGCATTACAATTGATAATACCATATAATTCTTAAACATTGCTAGTGTAAATACATATTATCCTCTATCCACTTTTAACAGAGCCAAACTTTTTATTCACTTTGACTGTTGTCAAAAAGCTTCACATAGCTATCTAAAACAATGCTTAAATCTTTCTCCCAAGGTTACAGATAATTCAGAACTCATCAGTAAGTAGAAGTAATTTAATTTAAACTTTTCAATGTGTTCTACCTTATCTTTTTCTACAATGACTCTCCTACGTTATCACATTGAACAATCAAATTTATTAGATCCTTCCGGAATTTCTTGCAGTATTATTTACTCTTGAAAAGGCTATCAGCTCACTTCTATATTAAATTAAAGGTTCTGGTTACCACCTATAAACCCCTGGTTACCATAGACTACCTCTCATATGCCTCGCTATGTTAACTGAGGGCTGGTCAAGAGCTGTATTTATAGCCCATCCTGAAGAAACTCAAGAAGAGGTTTTATATTGGGAGAGGAGAATCTGATGCATCATTCATAAAGTCAAAATGTCCAAATTGCTGCATTAATGGATTTCTTATGAGAAAAAAGCAGGATGTCTTTAACTATCACTAAATCTTAGTTATTTACTATGTTTTCAGAGTGTTAAATATAAGAAATGAGAAATCAGACGGGCAACTGTTTCCTGATTTAGAAGGCTGAGAATTTGTGGAAGTTACAGTAGAACCAAAATTCACATCTAAGTGAAGTCTGAAAACCATAGCTTCCATAGGCAGATGGGAGCCAATAGTATTCCTCTTGTGCTATTTTCTTTTTTTCAGGAGTGGAATGGGCATATAGGTGTATAAAATACCTGGGACCAGTTAGAGCATATATTGCCCCTACTTCTGTATACTTTTGGTCTTACGAAAACTAAACTCTCTTTTTTTTTTCTCTTGGCTCTTAAGGCAAAATAATTCACTGAAACAATTTTGAATCTTTGAGTTATCATCTTCTATGCCTATGCATGCAGGCTCCATTTCCTACGGTATGTATCTTCCCTATTGAATCGGTATGCAATGTTTGTCTTTTCTTTGATGTGAAAAGCATGAACACACCAGACATGATTTTCTGGCAGATAAGAAGTGTGTGTGTCTTCCTGTGATGAGCAGTGGTACTAGTTCCCACCTTTTAATTCAGGTACATCATTGTGTATTGTTGGTAAAGATTTGAACAATGCTTGTAGTGTACTGTCATTTAGAAATGCAATGAGGTGAGCTGGATCACTGCTTCTTCTTTGTTCCTGCCTGGAAAAGACGGTCACTCACCTTTGTAACTGTTGTTCTTCGAGATGTGTTGCTCATATCCATTCCAGTTAGGTGTGCGCGCCGCGCGTGCACGTTCGTAGGAAGACTTTTACCCTAGCACCTCCAGTGGGCCGGCATGTCGCCCCTTAGAGTGGCGCCGGCATGGCGCTCGATATATACTCCTGCCGGCCCACCCGCTCCTCAGTTCCTTCTTGCCGGCTACTCCGACAGTGGGGAAGGAGGGCAGGTGTGGAATGGATATGAGCAACACATCTCGAAGAACAACAGTTACAAAGGTGAGTAACCGTCTTTTCTTCTTCTTCGAGTGATTGCTCATATCCATTCCAGTTAGGTGAATCCCAAGCCTTACCTAGGGGTGGGGTCGGAGTGAGAAGTCGCGGCATGGAGCACTGCAGAGCCGAAGGCCACGTCATCTCTGGACTGCTGGACCAAGGCATAATGGGAAGCGAAGGTATGGACGGAGGACCAGGTCGCCGCCCTACAGATATCCTGGATGGGCACGTGGGCGAGGAAGGCCATCGATGATGCTTGCGCCCTGGTGGAGTGCGCAGTAACATGGCCCGTAGGGATGTGGGCCAAGTCATAACAGGTCCTGATACAGGACGTCACCCACGAGGAGATCCTCTGTGAGGAAATGGGTAGCCCTTTGATTCGGTCTGCTACCGCCACAAAAAGCTGGGGGGATTTGCGGAACGGTTTGGTCCTTTCCACATAAAATGCGAGTGCCTGGCGGACATCAAGCGAGTGGAGCTGTTGCTCCCTGCGGGACGAATGGGGCTTTGGGAAAAAGACGGGGAGAAAGATCTCCTGGTTGACATGAAAGGCTGAGACCACCTTGGGGAGAAAGGCAGGGTGTGGCCTCAGCTGCACCTTGTCTTTATGGAAGACCGTATATGGGGGATCTACCGTGAGGGCCCGGAGTTCCGACACCCGTCTGGTTGAGGCGATGGCCACCAGGAAGGAAGTCTTCCAGGAGAGACAGAGCAGGGAGCAAGTTGCTAACAGCTCAAATGGCAGGCCCATGAGCCGAGTCAGAACCAGGTTGAGATCCCAGGTAGGGGCAGGGGGTCGAACCTGGGGGTAGAGACGTTCTAATCCTTTTAGGAATCTGGTCACCATAGGGTGAGAGAAAACCGAACGGCCATCTCCCCCCCGGGTGAAAGGTGGAGATAGCTGCCAGGTGAACCCGAAGGGACGATATCGCCAGGCCCTGCTGCTTGAGGGACCAGATGTAATCTAGAATATTGACGATAGAGACCTCAGCAGGGAGGAAACCCCTCTACGAGCATCAACAGGAGAAACGCTTCCACTTGGCCGAGTACGTCGCTCTAGTGGAAGGTTTCCTGCTGCTCAGGAGTACTTGACGTACTGGGGTAGAGCACCGTAGCTCAGACCTGGTCAGCCACGCAGGAGCCACGCCTTGAGGTGCAGAGACTGGAGGTCCGGGTTACGGAGCCTGCCGTGGTCCTGGGTGATCAGGTCCAGGTGAAGGGGCAGGGGGACTGGGTCGGCTAGAGACAGGTCCAGCAACATCGGATACCAATGTTGCCTGGGCCACGCTGGAGCTATCATAATCAAGCGGGCCCTGTCCCTGCGCACTTTCAGAAGGACCTTGTGGATGAGAAGGAACGGAGGGAATGCGTAGAACAGGTGCGTCGTCCACGGAAAAAAAAGACATCCGCTACCAACCCTGGTTCCCGGCCTTGAAAGGAGCAGAACATCTGGCATTTCCTGTTCCCTCCGGACGCGAAGAGGTCCATCCGGGGACAACTCCACTTCTGGAAGAGTGAGTGGGCGACGTCCGGGCGAAGGGACCATTCGTGCGAAAGGAAGGATCTGCTCAGAAGGTCCGCCAGCGTGTTCCATACTCTGGGAAGAAAGGATGCCATGAGGTGAATAGAGTCGGCTATACAAAAGTCCCAGAGCCTCCTGACATAGGGGAGAGGATCTCGTGCCACCCTGCTTGTTGATATAGAACATGGTCGTCGTGTTGTCGGTCAATACCAAGACACAGCGACCTTGAAGCTGATGGGAGAACGTTTGGCAAGCAAGGCGGACCGCTCTCAACTCCCATATGTTGATGTGGAGGGCCACCTTCTGAGGAGACCACTGGCCCTGTGTCCTCAGGGTTCCGAGGTGGGCCCCACAACCCAGGTCTGAGGCATCCGTTGTTATGGACACCGAGGGCTGGGGCGGAAGAAACGGGAGCCCCGCACACACCACGGACTGGTCTAGCCACCACTGCAGGGAATCCAATACCTCCCGGGGGACGGTGATAACTACGTCCAGCAGATGCCTGGCCGGACGGTATTGGCTGAATAAGTCAGGACTGGAGGGGCCTCATGCGAAGCAGCGCATAATCCGTAACGAAGGTGCAGGCCGCCATGTGGCCTAAGAGGGTTAGGCACGTCCTTATAGAGGTCAAGGGAGCAGCCTGTAGACGCCGAATGATGGCCGACAGCGTCTGAAACCTGGACAGCGGCAGAACGGCCCTGGCCAAGGTGGAGTCCAGAATGGCTCCAATGAACTCTATCCTCTGTGTGGGAAGCAGAGTGGACTTGCCCACGTTGAGGATAAGGCCTAAATCTCCAAAGAGTCTGCTGACCGTGTGGACATAGTTGAGGATCTGCGACTCTGATGTGCCTCGAATCAGCCAGTCGTCGAGGTAGGGGAATACGTGTATGCGACTGCGTCGAAGATGGGCGACGACGACAGCCATGCATTTCGTGAATACCCTCGGGACCGTGGAGAGGCCAAACGGGAGGACCGCAAATTGATAATGGTGGCGGTCGATCACGAACCGAAGGAAACGTCTGTGTTGCGGGAAAATGGCTATATGAAAATAAGCGTCCTACATGTCGAGGGAGACATACCAGTCTCCAGGATCCAGAGATGGGATAATGGTCCCCAAGGATACCATGCAGAATTTCAACTTCACCACATATCTGTTGAGTTCCCGCAGGTCTAGGATGGGTCTGAGGCCTCCCTTGGCTTTGGGGATCAGAAAGTAGCGGGAATAAAACCCTTTGCCCTTTTTGTTCTCTGGAACCGCCTCTATGGCTCCTTTGTCGAGAAGCGTCCACATCTCCTGAAGGAGGATTTGCTCGTGAGAGGGGTCCATGAAGAGGGATGAGGGTGGGGGGCAGGAGGGAGGGTGCGAAATAAATTGTAGACGGTATCCCGTTTGCACTGTGCGTAAGACCCATCGGTCGGATGTTATTTGGGTCCACGCCAGGAGGAAGAACGAAAGACGGTTGGAAAACGGAGGGGACGGATCCATGGAGGAAACTGGTACAGCGTCCTCGGGCGCACCTTCAAAACGAAGGTTTTGGGCCTGATGAGGCTTTAGAGGAGTTCTGATTCTGCCCCCCTTGGTTGCCCGATTGTCTGTGCCGGCCATTCCTGCTTCGGCACCTGCTAAAGTCTTGACGCTGGCGGGGCGGGGGATAGGGCCAGCGCTGCTGCTGCTGAGGCCGGAAGGGCCTGCGCTGTGTCCCGGGAGTGTGCATCTCTAGTGAGCGCATGATGACCCTATTGTCTTTCAGGCTTTTCAGCTTGGGGTCAGTCTTCTCTGAAAACAGGCCCTGACCTTCAAACGGAAGATCCTGGATGGTGTATTGGAGCTCCGGAGGAAGGCCAGAAACCTGTAGCCAGGAGATGCGGCGCATGGTAACTCCAGAAGCCAGAGTTCTGGCGGCCGAGTCTACTGCATCCAAGGATGCCTGCAATGAAGTTCTCGCGACCTTCTTGCCTTCATCAAGAATAGCAGCGAATTCTTGACGCGCATCCTGAGGCAACAACTCCTTGAACTTATCCGCCGCTACCCAGGAGTTATAGGCATAGCGGCTAAGGAGTGCCCTGGAGTTGGAGGGCGCCCGCTGAGTAGACCTTCCGGCCTAGCAGGTCCATGCGCCTCACCTCTTTGGACTTCGGTGCTGGGGCCTGCTGCCTGTGGCGCTCCCTCTCGTTCACAGACTGCACGATGAGGGACCACGGGGGCGGTTGGACATGCAGATACTCATACCCTTTGGTTCCACCCCGCGTGCAGCAGGAGGGATGGAAGCCGGTGACTGCCAGATGGTATTGGCATTGGCTTGAATAGTCCTAATGAAGGGAAGGGCGACTCTGGTGGGAGCATCCACTGAGAGACTGCTCACCACAGGATCTTCGATTTCTGAGACCACTTCAGCCTGCAAGTTCATGTTTTGCGCTACACGCCTGAGGAGGTCCTGGTGCGCCCTGAGGTCGAGTGGGGGAGGACTGGAGGATGACGTTCCCACCACTGCCTCATCGGGGGAGGATGATGAGACCCCCGGTAGGAGTGGGTCCAGGGGGGGCTCCGTCTGTACCAATGCCTCTGATCCCGGAGGGAGCTCAGGGTCCTGCTGGTTAGACCGGTCTTCCCCCGTTGGAGAAGGGGGAGGGTGAGACAACGAGGTCTCCGGAGCCCGGCGCTCAGATGTCGCTGGTCGCGGTGGAATGAGCTGAGAGCCCTGGGCCTGATGGTACGCCCAGGGCGTCCAGAAGCCCCACTGTTGCGGTCCCTGTTCCTGCGGGGGGGGGGGGGTGTCTTGGAAGAGGGCAGCAGGCCTGTCCGCGTCCAGAGCGTACATGCTGTGTGCCTGCGATGGGACAGACGGCTGCCGGGACGAACATGGTGGGGCCGAACGGGGCTGATAGGGCTCCCTTGGCCTCGACGTCGAAGACCTCCTCGGTGCCGGGGACCGGTACCGGGAATCGTACCGGTGCCGGGATCGGGACCGGGACCTGCCACCGGCGCGGTGCCGGGAGGTCGACCGCGACGGGGACCTGCCACCGGCACAGTGCCGGGAGGTCGACCCGGGTGCTGACCGCCGAGGAGAACGGCTTCTCAAGTCTCGCTGCTGGTAGTGGCGACTCGATCCAGACCAGTGCCGGGAGTAGCGAGACCGCCTGGAAGATGACTGGCGCCGCGAGTACGACCGGTACCGCCGTGGGGAGCGGTGCCGGGACTGCGAGCGGCGCCTGGAGCGAGAACGACCACGGTGCCGGGACCTCGATGGGGATCGGTGCCAGCTGGGCGAGTCCGGAGACGGCGCTCGCATGGTCGCAGGCTTGCCTCTAGATAGAACCCGCACCAGAGGCACCGGGGGTTGAGGCAGCGTGGGCTCCGTCAGAGCAATTAGGTCCCGCGCCGAAGCGAATGTCTCGGGTGTCGAAGGGACCAACAGCTCAACCCCGGATCTTATAGGGGAGCTATGAGGGACCGGACTCGATGGACCTCCGGGGCCCGGAGTCGACGGAATCCCTGGTGGCGGAGCCGTGGCAGAGGTAGATGCCGGGCGCCCTGCTTGAGTCTGTGAGGTTGGAGTGGCAGATGTCGAGGGCCTTGCATCGAGTCCTGGGGTGTCTTTCTGGAGCCGGCACGGTCCGGTGCCGGAGCGGAGCCGGCGCTCTGCGTCGGGGCCACAGGGTTAAGTGCCGCTTCCATCAGGAGAGTCCTTAACCTCTGGTCTCTCTCCTTCTTTGTCCTAGGCTTAAAAGCCTTGCAGATGCGGCACTTATCTGAAATGTGCGATTCCCCCAGGCACTTCAAACAGGCGTCGTGGGGATCGCTCGTTGGCATTGGCTTCTTGCAGGCCGAGCACTGTTTGAACCCCAGCAAACCAGGCATGGGCCCGGTGCCGGGTGCGGGAAAGGGCTAAAGCCCAAGCCCGCTAACTAAGTATATACAGTTATGCACTAAAAGTTAACAATAACGAGAAGTCCAACTACCATTACAACTATCTACAACTATGAGAACAATGAAACAAAGGAGAGCTAGGGACGTGGAGGACAGCTATGCCACGCTCCACAGTTCCAACGACCGACACGGTGGTAAGAAGGAACTGAGGAGCAGGTGGGCCGGCAGGGGTATATATCGAGCGCCATGCCGGCACCACTCTAGGGGGCGACCTGCCGGCCCACTGGAGGTGCTAGGGTAAAAGTCTTCCGACAAATGTGCACGCACAGCGTGCACACCTAACTGGAATGGATATGAGCAATCACTCGAAGAAGAACCAAACATACTGTGACATTTGGGATTTCAAATGTGCTCCCCATCCATGCAGACTGGTATTATTTATTACTAGCATCCTTTCTGGTTCTGACATAGGATAGTCCATTAGAGTCTGTAGGTGTCATAACATTTCTTCCCAGATCTGGACCTTAGCGTCCAAAATATGGGTGTTAGCATAAAAACCTCCAAGCTTAGTTACCAGCTTGGACCTGGTATTTGCTGCCACCAGCTAGGAATTATACAGTGCCTAGCTCACTGTGGTCTCCCCAAAACCTTCCCTGGGGGACCCCCAGACTCAGATGCCATGAGTTTTACAACAAAGGGAAATATCCCCCTCCCCTTGTTTCCTTGTTACTTCCTCCCAGGCTCCCCTCCCTGGACAACCCTAGGAGATTCCCTGCTTCCAGCCCTGGAAACACAAGTACCGAGAGATCTAATCTCTCTCCCCCTCACCCAGAGGGTATGCAAAGTCAGGCTTAGTAAATCTAACACAAAGAGATTTTTCCCCCCACCAATTCCCTGGTGAGCTGCAGACTCAATTCTCTGGAGTCCCCACTAAAGAAAAACTCCAACAGGTCTTAAAAAGAAAGCTTTATATAAAAAGAATGAAAAAGGACATTAAAAGGATCTCTGTATCAAAGTGACAATATGCAGGGTCAATTGCTTAAAGGAAAAAAATGAATAAACAGCCTTATCCAAAAAGAATACAATTTAAAACATTCCAGCAACTACACACATGTAAATACAAAAAAAACCAATATAAACCTATTGTCTTACTATCCTTGTACTTACAACTTGGAAACAGAAGATTAGAAAGCCTGGAGATAGAAAAATCACTCTCAGAGCCGAGAGGGCACAGACACAAGACAAAGAACAAAGAACTCACACCCAAAACTTCCCTCCACCCAGATTTGAAAAAATCTTGTTTCCTGATTGGTCCTCTGGTCAGGTGTTTCAGGTTACTGATGTTAACCCTTTACAGGTAAAAGAACATTAACCCTTAGCTATCTGTTTATGACAGTAGGGATCAAATTACAGAGTCTGGAACACTCTGATGCTTAATTTGGCAGAGATTGATGGTTGCGAGAGGATGTGAAATCTCTCTAGTGTCTGCAGGTTTGAAAGGCTGGGTGGGCCATTAGATAAAATACCAGCCTGAGATTGAGGAAATATAGGTTCCATTCCTTGCTCAACCACTAACCTGCTAGAAGACCTTAAGAAAGTCATTTTACCTCTCTGTGATTTATCTGTCTGGTATATTTAAATCTTTGTAGCAAGGGGTGTTTCTTACTACATGTCTGTACAGCGCCTAGCACAATGGTGCTCCGATATTGGTTGGAGCCTCTATTATTATTATTATTTTAATTATTATTATTAATTACTGCAATAATAGCTGAAGTGTCGAAGTGGATCCACTGTATGTTTTCTGATTACGATTTAGCATGTTGGTGCTAGCAGATATATCATACCTGCAATCTTCCTCCAGCTCTCTTCTGAGATTAAGATACAGGCCTGGTCTACACTACGCGTTTAAACCGATTTTAGTAGCATTAAACCAATTTAACACTGCAGCCGTCCACACAAGGAGGCCCTTTATATCGATATAAAGGGCTCTTTAAATCAGTTTCTGTACTCCTCCCCGACGAGAGGAGTAGCGCTGAAATCGGTATAACCGTATCAGATTAGGGTTAGTGTGGCTGCAAATCGACGGGATTGGCCTCCGGCCAGTATCCCACAGTGCACCATTGTGACTGCTCTGGACAGCAATCCGAACTCGGATGCACTGGCCAGGTAAACAGGAAAAGCCCCGTGAACTTTTGAATTTCATTTCCTGTTTGCCCACCGTGGAGCTCTGATCAGCACGGGCGGCAATCCAGTCCCAAATCCAAAAAGAGCTCCAGCATGGGCCGTACGGAAGATACTGGATCTGATCGCTCTATGGGGAGACAAATCTGTTCTATCACAGCTCCATTACAGAAGACGAAATGAGAAAGCATTTGAAAAAATCTCCAGGCTATGATAGACAGAGGCCACAGCACAGTGCTGTGTGACAAGCGTAACGGAAAGCCAAAGAATCAAATGGACGCTCATGGAGGGAAGGAGGGGGAACTGAGGACTCCAGCTATCTCACAGTCCCCGCAGTCTCCGAAAAGCATTTACATTCTTGGCTGAGCTCCCAATGCCTGTAGGGTCAAACACATTGTCCGGGGTGTTTCAGGGTATATATCGTCAATTTACCCCCCCTCTCCCACCCTGTGAAAGAAAAGGGAAAAAAATCGTTTCTTGATTTTTTTATGTCAGCCTATGTCTACTGCATGCTGCTGGTAGATGCGGTGCTGCGGCAAAGAATAGCAGCATCCTCTCCCCTTCCCTCCCCTCCCCGGTGGCAGACGGTACAATATGACTGCTATCCATCGTCATCATCAGCCCGTGAGTGACAAAAGGCAAAACGGGCTCCATGGTTGCCATGCTATGGCGTCTGCCAGGGCAATCCAGGGAAAAAGGGCGCGAAATGATTGTCTGCTGTTGCCTTCACGGAGGAAGGAATGAGTGACGACATTTACCCAGAATCACCTGCGACACAGTTTGCACCATCATGCATTGGGATCTCAACCCAGAATTTCAATGGGCGGGGGAGACTGTGAGAACTATGGGATAGCTACGGGATAGCTACCCACAGTGCAATGCTCCGGAAATCGACGCTAGCCTCGGTACATGGACATACACCGCCGAATTAATGTTCTTAGTGTGGCCGTGTGCATTCGACTTTATACAATTTGTTATACAAAATTGTTTTATGTAAAATTGGAATAATACTGTAGTGTAGACATACCCATAGTCTTTGGTTGAGTTGAGTTTGACCCTCAGATGTTACATCCTTTGAGCTGAGATCAGGACACTCTTTTCTTTGTTTATCACAAATCCTTTTTTCTGTAGGAAAGCTATT
This sequence comes from Gopherus evgoodei, assembly GCF_007399415.2. Taxonomy (NCBI): domain Eukaryota; kingdom Metazoa; phylum Chordata; order Testudines; family Testudinidae; genus Gopherus; species Gopherus evgoodei. The sequence goes on from NC_044324.1 coordinate 101,285,345, forward strand.
CACTTTGCCTGTATCCTGGATTGCTTACTACCCCGAGGGAGACCTAATTAGTGAGTTGCCCAGGAACAGGTAAACTTAGATTCTCTCTTCTCAAAAGGCCACAACCAAAACCAGTAAAACCATGGTAATAACCCTCAGCAAGGTCAATAGATCAAAAGGAAGGGTCCTGTACTAGAAGTACCTCTTGTGATATTGAAAGTATAGCTAGTTGCAAAGTATAGATATCCAGACATAGATGTGGAAATACATCTCCTTCAGGTCTACAGATGACAGAAAATACTAAAGGGATAGGATTGCTATTATCAAAGTTAAGCTATACATCCTGAGCTTTGATTTTCAGGCTTTGAGATTGAAAACAGCTCAACAGGTTCATCCAAAAATCAAAGTTCAGTACGGAGACCACTGAGCCTAATTCTCATGTACATTAAGGATATGTCTAACACTATGAAATTAGATTGATTTTATAGAAGTCGATATTTAGAAATCGATTTTATACAGTCAATTGCGTATATCTATACGACGTGCATTAAGTCGGCGGAGTACATCCTCACTACTATGGCTAGCATCGACTTACAGAATGGTGCACTGTGAGTAGCTAGACCACCATTCCTGCAGTCTCCGACGCCCATTGGAACCCCAATGCCTGATGGAGCAAAAACATTTTTGTGGGTGGCTTTGGGTACATGTCGTCAGTCGCCCCTCCCTCCATGAAAGCAATGCAGACAATCGTTTTGGGCCTTTTTTCCTAGGTTACCTCAGCACAACCAACATTCCCATTGTTATTGCTGCTTGCTGTGTGCTCCATAATATCTGTGAGAGTAAGGGGAAGACGTTTATGGTGGGGTGGGAGGTTGGGGCAAAGCACCTGGCGTCTGATTTTGAGCACCCAGATACCAGGGCAATTAGAAGAGCACAGCAAGGCGTGCTGCACATCAGGGAGGCTTTGAAAATCAGTTTCGTGACTGGCCAGGCTTTGGTGTGACAGTTGTATGTTTCTCCTTGATGCAAACCCACCCCTTTTGTTGATTTTAATTCCCTGTAAGCCAACCATCCCTCCTTTGAAATAAAGTAACTATTGTTTTGAAACCATGCATTCTTTCTTTATTAATTAAAAAAAAGAGAGAGAGGTAACAGACAAGGTAGCCTGGGTGGGGTGGGGGAGGAGGGAAGGATAAGGCCACATTGCTTATTGAAGCCACACTAAAAATCAAACTGTTTGAATGACAGCCTTCTGTGGCTTGGGCCATCCTCTGGAGTGGAGTGTCTGGGTGCCCGGAGCCTCCCCACCCTGCGTTCTTGGGCGTCTGGGTGAGGAGGCTGTGGAACATGGGGAGGAGAGGAGGCAGTTATACAGTGGATGCAGCAGGGGTCTGTGCTCTTGTTGGCTTTCCTGCAACTTCAACAGACACTTCATCGTGTCCGTTTGCTCCCCCATTAGCCTCAGCATTGTGCCCTGCCTCCGTTCTTCACACTCACGTAATTCTTTCCTCGCCTCTGCCACTGAATACCTCCATGAATTACGCTGTGCCCTATCACTGCAGGAGAACTGCATGAGCTCGGAAAACATGTCATCGGGAGTGCGTTTTTTTCGCCTTCCAATCTGTGATAACCTCAGGAATGGAGATAAAGGAAGTGTAGAAACATTTTACGTTCTATGACTCTGGGGGACTGCATGGTCACCTGTGCTGCTGAATTCGCCACACTGACCAAACAGGAAATGAAATTCAAAAGTTCCTGGGGCTTTTCCTGTGTACCTGGCTAGTGTATCGGAGCTGAAAGTGCTGTCCAGAGCGGTCTCAATGGAGCACTCTGGGATAGCTCCTGGAGGCCAATACCATTGATTTGCATTTGCACTACCACAAATTTGACCCAGCAAAGTAAATTTTTGCACTACTCTCCTCGTTGGGGAGGAGTATAGAAATTAGTTTTAAGAGCCCTTTAGGTCGACAGAACAGGGTTGGTTGTGTGGACAGATTCATTTTAAAATCGACCTAACGCAGCTAAATTTGACCTAGTCCCGCAGTGTCGACCAAGCCTAAGGCTCCTTCAAACCATTCTAGCAGTGTGAAGGGACTTTATATCCTCCTTAAAAACCCATTTACACTCCTCAGTGGTAAATGTTAAGGGACCTGACTGTCATTACCATCTATAAAAACAGCCTTATCATTTCCAAGCAGGGAATTGCAGTACACAATTGAGGTAGGACGAAGCAAAATGGCTATGACCCAAACCTTTGCTCAAACAAACAACTTTTTTTCTTGAAGACCAGAAACCAAAGCCTGCCTCTCATTAAAAACCCACCATAAACAACAGATTCAGAAAAGTGTACAGATCTCATTTCATGTTATTTTTTATTACAAATATCTGCACTGTGAAAAAACAAAAGAAATAGTACTTTTCAAATCACTTAATAAAAATACTATAGTGTAATCTCTTTATCATGAAAACTGAACTTACAAACATAAAATTATGTACCAAAAATACCTGCATTCAAAAATAAAACATTGTAAAACTTTAGAGCCTACAAGTCCACTCAGTCCTACTTCTTGTTCAGCCAATCACTAAGAGAAACAACAGCAAAGAATCCTGTGGCACCTTATAGACTAACAGACGTTTTGGAGCATGAGCTTTCGTGGGTGAATATCTGCAAATTTGACACCATCAGCTCAGGATTGAACAAAGACTGTAAATGGCTTGCCAATTACAGAACCAGTTTCTCCTCTCTTGGTTTTCACACCTCAACTGCTAGAACAGGGCCTCATCCTCCCTGACTGAACTGACCTCGTTATCTCTAGCTTGCTTGCTAGCACACATATATATACCTGCCCCTGGATATTTCCATTACATGCATCTGAGGAAGTGGGTATTCACCCACGAAAGCTCATGCTCCAAAACGTCTGTTAGTCTATAAGGTGCCACAGGATTCTTTGCTGCTTTTACAGATCCAGACTAACACGGCTACCCTCTGATACTAAGAGAAACAAGTTTGTTTACATTTGCAGGAAATAATGCTGCTCGCTTCTTGTTTACAATGTCACCCGAAAGTGAGAACAGTGGTTTGCATGGCATTGTTGTAGCCGGCGGCGCAAGATATTTATGTGCCAAACGTGCTAAAGATTCATGTCCCTTCATGCTTCAACCACCATTCCAAAGGACATGCGGCCATGCTGATGACCGGTTCTGCTCAATAACGCTCCAAAGCAGTGCGGACCAATGCATGTTCATTTTCATCATCTGAGTAAGATGCCACCAGCAGAAGGCTGATTTTCTTTTTTGGTGGTTTGGGTTCTGTAGTTTTTGCATCAGAGTGTTGCTCTTTTAAGGCTTCTGAAAGCATGCTCCACACCTCATCCCTCTCAGATTTTGGAAGGCACTTCAGATTCTTAAACCTTGGGTTGAATACTGTAGCTATCTTTAGAAATCTTACATTGGTACCTTCTTTGTATTTTGTCAAATCTGCAGTGAAAGTGTTCTTAAATCAGACAACATGTTCTGGGTCATCATCTGAGACTACCATAACACAAAATATATGGCAGAATGCAAGTAAAACCATGGAACAAGAGACATACAATTTTCTTCCAAGGAGGTCAGTCACAAATTTAATTAACACCTATTTTTAAAAAACAACAAGTGTTATCGGCATGGAAGCATGTCCTCTGGAATGCTGGTCGAAGCATGAAGAGGCATATGAATGTTTAGCATATCTGGCACGTAAATACCATGCAATGCCGGTTACAAAAGTGCCATGTGAAACTTTTTTCTTTCAGGTGACATTGTAAATAAGCAGCGGGCAGCATCATCTCAGGTAAAAAGAAACAAAATTGTTTACATTAGCAATTGCATGAACAAGAAGTGGGACTGAGTGGACTTGTAAGCTCTAAAGTTTTACATTGCTTTGTTATGGAGTGCAGTTACGTAACAAAAAAAAATCTACATTTGTAAGTTGCACTTTCATGATAAAGAGATTGTGCTACAGTACTTGTACTAGGGGAATTGAAAAATACTATTTCTTTTGTTTGTCATTTTTACAGTACAAATATTTGTAATCAAAAGTAATATAAATTGAGCACTGTACACTTTGTATTCTGTGTTGTAACTGAAATCAATATATTTAAAAATGTAGAAAAGCATCCAAAAATATGTAATAAATTTTAATTGGTACTATATCAGTTAACACTCCGATTAAAACGGCGATTCCTCATGATTAATTTTTTTAATCACAATAATTTTTTTAGTTAATTGCATGAGTTAACTGTGATTTAATTGACAGCCCTAATTACAACACATCTTGTTAAGTATCTTAAACATAATGAAGTATTTTTTAACACAAATAAAAAACCCACACAAAGTTTAACATGTTTTGGCTGATGTACCACTTTTTAAATTGAGCTCCTTTTGGGAATGTAACTAAGAATGTGACACTTACAAGCTGAAAAAATGGGAATAAATGAGCCTTCGAAAATAATACTACTCAAAATGAGAATGAACTAAAAAATGAGAAACAAAAGTCCTTGATTACATCAAAGCTGTAAAAAAATAATTTAGATCAAGATGTTCAGAAGCCTCCAACTTTATGGGCACAAATGATAGCATTTACAAACTTAACTTTCCTACAGTATATAAAATCAGGTAATTAGATGGGGAAATACTAACATACGCACCCAAAATTAATTGCGAGCACAAAACTGCACACTTAAGTTTTTGAGCTCTCAAAGTTGAAGCCATAGCTGAAGCAGTCACAATACAGGCACAAAAATAACATGTGTTTATTAAATCATTTCCAAAAAGCTATTCCTTTCTGTCATTAAAATTATGTTTGTCCTTCTCTTTTCCTTATTTTTCATCCAATACTGGTATTGCAAGAAAGTATAAAACAAAGAATGTGTGTGAATGATTTAACAGGGGGAAAGCACTGTATTATAGTAAATATTAGCATGAATACACACAGTAGCTGCGATTAAAAAGCCAGCATTTACAAAGATTACCACACAGTAGCAGCTGAGATTACTATAGTTTCCCCCGTATATTTAGGGCAGGAGATAGCTGTAGTAAATGTGCGGTGATACTGATAATTGGAGAATTTTGACTTTTTTAATGGTTTCTACTGTACCATCAATGTAAACATGTATGATACCTCCAAATAATTACAAAACTAAGTAAGCAATATAACATACATAAATACCTACAACAAGAAACATTAATCGGTAGAGCGCCAGAAATCCAGAGCGTGGATAAGAATACCAAAGAAATGAAAACAGTTTCTTCATGTTCAGTAACACAAGGAAAAAGAGTATACTCTTTCTCATCATTTTAATGACTAAGAAAAAATTTCTCATTAATCAGTATTGTTATTTTTGAGTAATCTGTAATGAGTTACCATCATCCAAATTATGCCTAGAAACAAGTTTTATACTGCTTTCATACAATTAGTCAGTAGTAAACCATCAGCAGCCTAAATCCAAATTATAACATTCCTCTGATACTGAACTAGCCATTCTAGTTACCTGGTCTAAAAGATCTTCCACTTTTTTTTGCCATCCATCCCTGGCAGCATTTTTTTCACGTTCTTTCAGTTGCAAGAGCTGAGTCATGGCTGCCTTTTTATCCTCTTCATGCTGAAGCCTCAACTCTTCACGAAGTTTACTACATTCCTGTCTGAAAGCAAAAGTAACATAACTAAAACACGATCTAGCCTTTCATAAAAATAAAAATTAAGAAGCATTTATTGAGAAATGAATTTGAAACGCATATATAATTACAAAAATCTTTGCTGTACATTGCATTAATAATGACTTGTTGCATTTAATGCATGCTTTTCTTTCCTATTTAAAACAAAGAAAACACACTTGCCGAAGATTTTCTGTCCATTTTATTTCTAGGTCACGAGCCATTCTGTCAACTTTCATCTTCTCCTCTTCCCTCATGGCAGAAATCTTTGCTTCATGCTGCTGTCTCTCCTGTTCTAGTTCCCCCTGAAAATATAAACTTTATAAGAGACTCACCAGCTGCAATAAAAATGTTTTAACAGAAATCTTTCTCTGAATCAAAATAAAATTCCTGCCAGTGTATACAACTGGAATTGACATTTTTGGTCATTAAACACTTGTTTCAGGTGCCTTATTTTAACATGGTTAAAGTATAAAATAATTAATAAAATAATTAAAAAATCTGACTCCTAATGAAGATGGTTTTCGTTGTTATTTTCAGTTCCACAAATATTTGATCTGAATCATGCTTCTGTTGTTACATTTCTGACAAAAATATTTTTTTTAATTTAGTACTTATTTGAAATTTTTCAAGGAATTATTTACGCAAGTAATGTTTCTTTGTATGTATCATATGTGTATGTATCATATGTGAGCAGTTGGCTGCAATTATTCAGCACTTGAAATTCAAAATTTGAGCTCTTTTGATCAGATACAAACTTCATATGGTATGTTTTTCTGTTCCTTGCCTGGCAAGGCATAATTATAATAATCAAGATTTGTGGTGGACACTTGTAATGAGGAATTCAAAATTCATTTTCTGTGAACATTCTGAAATATTTACTTAAACTTCATCAGTAAACATTCCTGCCAGCAGCATTTGCTTTACTTATGAAAAGCCAACACACAAAGCACATGGAGAGTATCGGCAGTTTTTTTTTTATTTAATGAATATTCATGGCACATTTTTTGCAGTATTCGCTCTTCTCTAACCAATACATTCTAAAACCTGCTGAGACAATTGTAGTACTAACCATTCCTTAAATGTGAACATTTAAATTTCAGATGCTTATTCTTTCTGAATGCACAGTGGTTATCTGAAAGTTACAAGTTGGAACAAAAAAGATGTTAGTACTAAACTAGCAACCTGTACATTGGATCTTTTAATCTTATACATTGGGCCCTGGCAAAGACAAGCATTTTACTAAATAGGGGATGGGATTATTCACATTTAAAGTTAAGCATCTGCCTACATGATTTTCTCTGTAAAGGATATTTTCCATAGCAACCATGTATGACATCACAAATAGGGAATTATGATTTTAGATAGGGAATAAACAACAAAACCAAATAAATGCTGAAAATGCTGTTTTCCTTTTCAATAAAAATTAGTGGAAAGAAAATATGACAGTACACAATAAGGAAATTGGTCTCTAAATAGCCTACATTTCTGTGATGCCTCAGTAGGTTTTTATAAGGAAATTAACTGAAGGGGCAAGGAGTCTTTTCACATACATACGCGCACACATAATTTAAGATGCAAATCCTATAGCAAATTTAGTTCACAAGACAACAAAAAAAATTACATGTTTATATTACAGACTAACTCAGAGATTTACCAAACATTATAACTGTTTTTTTCTTGAATTCAGTTTCAAGAGAAGGAATATTCCTAACACCTTTTTTCACTCTACAATAATTGTGAACCTTTGCACATATGCTTGCTGAAACTTTCTTACTCAGTCTTTTACAGATATTTTCCACTTTTAAAAAGAAAACTTTAAAAAAGGACATGTCAATTAAATGTTCATTATTTCATTGTCTGAGTGCACATGAAGTGAAAATCGACAAGAGTTAAACACAAAATTCTAGCTCCAATACAGCTACTCAGAGTTGTTTACAGTACTATTTCAATTAGCTAGAGAAAGATGTATTTGTAGCAACACTCAGTTAATAACAGAAAGGACCCCTTAAAATATTCATATCTAATTTTTATGTCTTAGGACTTGAAATGGAAAACAAAAAAAGAAAATCAACTTTTTTTTAATAGGGCTATATGAAGCCACTTGTTTAATATATACGTTATATCAGGTCTTGACATTTAAAAAACAGTCAGAAAACACTAATTGTGTTTTAAATCATTTGCTTTCCCCATCATGTGGTTACCTCAACATTATACAATGAATCCGTGGTCTCTCTCAGCCTTGCTCTGGTTAACTCTAGTTCTTTTTGGAGTATTTCCTGGGTTTCCTGAAGACTGGAGATGTGTCCTTCTGCAGTACCAAGGCCCTGTTCACTTTTTCTTACTAGGTCTTGTAGACGACACAACTACAATATAAAGAAATACAATATATTCATAATTATTACTAATGGCAACCAAACAAAATCAGCCTCATATCTTTCACTTTCAGGATACATCTACACAAGCATAAAAGACCCATCACATGGCAAAAGCTGGCCCAGGTCAGCTGACTCAGGCTGGCAGGACTCAGGCTGGGGGCTAAAAAAAATCAGTGTGCAGACATTTGGGTTCAGGCTGGAGATCAGGATCCAGGATCCTCCTCCCTTGCAGGGTCTTGGAGCTCGGGCTTCAGCCTGGGCCTGAGCATCTATGCAGCGATTTTTCAACCCTGGAGTCAGAGCCCCACAAGCCAGGGCCAGGCACGAGTTTTTGATCCCTATGTATACATAGCCTAAGGGTTTTACTTTAGTGAATACTATTCTCTTCCTTGTAAATCAGATTTTCTCTTTAATATGACTATTTTCATGTACTGACAGGCAGAATTCCTCCTACATATTTAAATTTACAATATTTGTATGATTAACTGAATACCTTTAAAGGAAAAGGTATCCAAACCTACACATTGAAACATTTTGTGAGGAATTTTACAGAATACAAATAGAAAAGGCTCATGTTAGAGTGTTCTGGGGGTCAAACTGTCAGGGTGGCACCCAGACAAGCAGTAAGAGTCCAAGAAGTAGTGGTGCTCTGAAATGGGGTGTGGAATTTAGGGACTGAACTAGGGATACATAGCAAAGAATTGAGGTAAGAACATACGAAAAATGGGTTGGCCGTTGGTATTGCCTGGGCCACTTTGCACCTGCAATCTGTTTCTGCCTGTCCCCAACTCTCATTTTGACCAAATATGGTCTTGTTCTCTGGGTGCTAGCTCATTCCTTCCCTCTCCTCCCCCATTTCACTGTTGCTAGACTCCCTGTCCTCCTTCTCACTGTGAAAGCATAGCAGGTGCTGTTCTACTCCTCTTGAGCCTGGTCTCACTTTTTGTAAGCAAGGTGTCATAGTTCAATGCTGTTGTATTAAGGAAGTTAAGGCAAAAAAGACTGAACTGAAAACATGACACCAAGGTGATCCCTGGGACCTGGTAGCTTTAGACAGCAGAGTGAGAGAACAGCACAGGTCACATTGGCCCAATGATAGGTGCAACAACGAGGGCGGGGCAGGGGGGAAGGATTAGCAGGTGAAGTACTCAGGAGAGTCCCCGCAGAAGCAGCAACAATCATGAGCGGGGGCAGCAGGGAACAGGTGAAATATCAATGGGACTTTCATCCTCTGTCAAAAGGCTAGCAAAGACAGAGGGGAAGGGTGAAACTTGGTTGTGGCCCCAGGGTCTGAGCAGAAGCTGAGTGGAAGGTTGGGGAACAGGAGAATCACCAAGCGGAACTTAAGCTACAGCAAAAAGAGCAGCCAAAGGAATAAAAGTGATGGAAGACTGAGTGAACCGCTCAGAAAAGCCCCTGACCAAGCAACAGACACAGAGAATTCCACCCCCTTACGTCACGTATTTTAACCATTAATCAGGGCACATTTTAATACCAAAAAATCTAACACACTACAAGAATGTTATATTAAATTCATTTGAAAAAAACTTCAAATTGTTAGAAGTTAAGAAATTAAAGAGAAAAGGATCTAATGGTGACCTTAAGAATTCCTCCATTTCAAGTATACAGTACGAAATACAGCAACTTCTCACTTAAAGTCATCCCGGTTAATGTTGTTTCGTAGTTACGTTGTTGATCAATTAGGGAACATGCTCGTTTAAAGTTGTGTAATGCTCCTTTCTAACGTAGTTTGGCAGCTGCCTGCTATGTCTACTGCTTGCAGGAAGAGCAGCCCGCTGCAGCTAGCTGGTGGGGACTTGGAACCAGGGTGGACCAGCAGCCCCCTAGCAGCTCCCCGCTCCCCTAAGTTCCCTGTGCAGCAGCTGCCTGCAGTTCAGCTGTGTCCCTCCCCCCACTGCCATGTGCTGCTCCTGCCCTCTGCCTTGGAGCTGCTCCTCGAGACTCCTGCTTGCTGTGCTGGGGGGGAGGGGAGGAAGAGGGGGGCTGATGTCAGGGTGTCCCCCTCCCCCCTGCTCCTGAACCCCACTTACCCCATCTTCCATAGAGCAGGGCTCAGGACCAAGGAAGCTTGCAGCAGCTGTGGTCTCAGCAAGCTGATCTAATTAACAAGGCAGTGTACTTAACGGAAATGTGCATATCTCCCTCCATTCCTGCTGCCTTGCAGAGTGAGAGAGTTAACCCTTGAGGGCTCAGCCAATTGCTAGTTCATCATTTAGCAGTAAGGGAAATATCCCACCCTCTGATTCCTCTACCTCAACCAAACTTCACAATCATCATCACTGTGTACCAGTATTAAATTGTTTGTTTAAAACGTGTGTGTGTGTGGGTGAGAGAGAGAGAGAGAGAGCCCCCTCATTTATATTAATTCTTATGGGGAAACTGGATTCACTTAACATTGTTTCACCTAAAGTCACATATTTCAGGAACATAACGACAACATTAAGTGAGGAGTTACTGCATGCAATCGTTAACCCTGAGCAATGTGACATAGTAGTCCACAAATATTTATTTTACAAATATGAGTAAACTTGGCTTCAATATTTGGGGCACAGAATTAAGATATATATTTACATGTTATTGGTATTTTTCCTCAACATTAAAGAGGAAAAGATGATCAGTTATTAGTAATTTGTTTTCTGGACTTCCATATCCTATCTAGGTTTTTCTCATAAATTTTGATACCCACGCAGTAGTATCAATGAAAAGAAGGCACCTCAGCTCCTCCTGTTCTGGGTCTCTCTTTGCTTCTTAGTCTCTTGGTTTCCTTAGTTGTTATTTTTATTAAAAATGTATTAGAAATTGAAACAAATGAAAAACTAAAAGCCAGCTGAGTCCAAGAATGCTAGGAATAATGATGTGTAGTTGCAGCCATGTAAATTAACAATCCCCCAACCCAAACACACCTTCCAAGATCCATAGATCCTACATATGCCTATCAAACCTGTGGTATACTTCATCCAGTGCACTAAATGCCCCAAAAACTATGTGAGTGAAACCAGACAATCACTACGATCTCAAATGAACTCACACAATAAAATGACAAGACAAAAAAACCTTATTCACCTATGAGTGAACACACTTCATAAAGTGACCTATCAGTTCGCACCCTCAAAGGAATCCTGCTCAACTCTTTCAAAAGACGAGTCTGGGGGCTAGCCATATTCATTACTCTGCTAGACACCAAAAATCATGGACTGAACAGAAACACTGTATTTATGGCTTATTACAACAATCTATAACCTCCTCTTTTTGTCCTATGACTGCAGAGGTATTAATAGGCACTCTATCTGGAATAGTTGATTACAACACATACTTAACTACATATGCTAAACAATCTGTCCCAGTATCACAGCAAAATGAAAGGTGGAAGTTTCTTTCTCATACCTGTACAAGTACTCTCTGTGGCTCAAAAGCTTGTTTTTCTCACCAACAGAAGTTGGTCCAGTAAAAGATATTTCCTCACCCACCTTGTCTCAGGAACAATAAAAACACTGTTGAATTAGTTAGCTGGAAAAAAGTGTTAATCAAAATCAGAATGATGAGTGATGATGTATTAACTAAACAGAGTTTTGTCTAATTCACAACTGGATAGAAATCTCGAAGGAAACCTAGATGTCACAGGAGATTGTACTTTTGATTCATTAGGAGACGATTTTTCATCTGAGGCAATAACAAACCAATGATCAAGCATAGTGATAAAGATGTTACTGAAAGTGCCTGTAATCTTTTGAAAATAATGTAAAACCGAAGCCCTGAATACTAGTTGTCCTTACAAAATCCCAAAACAATTTTTGCAACAAGCACAGCATTAACCTTGGCATCCTAGAGAAATTTCAATCTGAATAATTAAATTTTGCTTACTGTAGTTTCAATACTGCCCTCTGGTTGCAATTCAAGCAACAAAGCAAACTCATGGAACTATATTTGCACTATGGAAACAATTTAGTGCTGTTGCTCTTGAGTCCAGTCAATATTTATAGTTTGTGAAAATGATCTCTTAGCCCTTTCAGAAAAAAGCAAACATTCAGGGATCCCTGATTAGGATGTCACTGATGAGAAACTACTTTCTGTCCCTTATGTTTCCAACTACCGGTATCTTCTGGAACTAACTCTACTGATAGGCAATGACAGAGTCTAGAGCAGCACTACTATCAAAGCTGGTGAACCAATTACACAGATGTATCATTACCCTTAGTTTACAGATGGAGAGACTGAGGAACAGAAAGGTGCACTGACTTGTTCAGTGTCACACAGCAAGTAACTTCATCTCTCTGTGCCTTAGTTTCTCCAAATATAAAATAGAAATAATGATACATATTCACCTTTGTACAACATTTTAAGATCTATAGTTGACGAACACTATAACTGTTATCCCTCTTGGTGGGATGGGACTTCTTTTAAAAGCCTAATATAACAGGAAAACTGCATTAGTCTCTTATCTGCCCTGGACCATTGGTTTAAAAAAAAAGTAACATCAGGCTTTTCTGCGGGGGCCTCCTTGTCATAATATTCACTTTGTCTCAGATTCCAGGTAAGAAGCCAGTTATCTGCCCAGGTCCTTAAGGGTTACACAGGGCCTTGTGGCAGGAAGTAAAAAGTGTTTCCAAGGTGGCCAAGGATAAGCTCAAACTATAAGACTATGGTTTTTCTACTTAACTGCTTTCTTGCCCATTATCTTCTTTACTTCAGTCATCCCTTAGAGATGCAGCCAAGAAAATTAAATTGAGAAACAAGGAAGATGAATAAAAAATTAAAGAACTTAAGTGCTCTGTACATATCTGACTCTATTTGAGGCAGTCCAAAAAAAAAAGTGGAAGGAGAAAGACAAGTGCTGAGATGAGTAAAGAGCAGAAACAGGAGGTACCAGAAGGCCTTATTTTCATTGGTAAAGCTACCTATCTGTCAGAAGCAATGGAGAAATCTCTTCGGTTAGTACTGATGGAGCTGAAGCTAAAGAAATAAAACATTAAAACAAAAATGCAAATTTACTTTATTATGCAAGAGGCAAAATGAAAAGAGCTGTTTCTCTGCTCTCATTCTCTCTCTCCTTTTCTAACATATATTACTTTTTATAAACAATAGCTTATTTTTAATTGTCAATAACTTGGTCTCTTTATAAACATTATGAAATAAAAGACACAAAGAGGATCAGTTGTGACTAGCAGCTAAAAATGGCAAAGATCATGTTAGAAAAAAGCAAACAATTTCTGAAAACATGTAAAAACAAGTATATTTCTTCTTTTATTTCTCTCCTATTTTAACAAGTTATCTAATCAATAGATGCAAGATATTTCTGATTTTCTGTAGAGCACTAGTGTTTCAACCTCACAAAGCCTGTGACAATGGGCCCTCTGATTTGGGGATACATGTGAATCTCAACTTTAATTAAGACAGCAGCTATGCTGAAGGGCTCCACTTCTGCAACAGGAGAGTAAAGGACAGACCTTAAAGATGCCCGCTTTCCACTACCATCTCTCTCTCTCTCTCACACACACACACACACACACACACACACACACACACACACACACACACACACACACACACACACACACACACACACACACACACACACACACTAAAAAGAGTCAGCTAAGTTCAGGGTGTATTTCAAAGAAATATTTCCCTAACTCTACCCAAAATCCATAGTTCTGCCTGAGTATAATCGGGTTACCATGGAGGAAATAAATTGTTTTTATTTTGCAGAGGGATGAATGGCACACTACTATTTTGCATGGCTGCTCAAAAACAGTAAGACCAACTCTGTTTCTCAACTGTTCCCAAGGAAACATTAAATACAAAAAATTAAAAGTACTGTATAACGATACACTGGCTTCTGGTATATTGCATACCTGGTTGGTAAAGTTTCAGTTTGAAACAACTTTTTACTACTTCTCAGAAATCCCTGACAATACTGGTTTATAATTGACATGGTGACACAAAAGTTAATTATTTGGCACCTCTACAATATTAGATACAGAAGTAGTCACATGATCTCTTTTTTCCTCCAAATAGGTCCTAAGTTATTCAAAGCTATCGAAAGATAATTGCTTATCAATGAATTATGTGTTACAAATGATGGTGTTTTGAAATTATGGAGCTCTCTTAAAATAAGCTTTTTCAAGGTAATGTATTACTTGATTCTATATCAGTTTCATAATCTGGTACGCTGCCTGTTCCTGCTGTAAATGTATACGTTGCTGCTTACCACCTTCACATTTCAACACTTCTTTAACATATCAACGTGCTTTCACACTGTGTAGCACACAGACATATGATGAAACTGTAACACTTCAATAACCTGGGACTGCATGTGATCTCTATGTTTGTAGGACAATAAAGCGACAAGGTAGGTGAGGTAATATATTTTATTGGATCAACTTCAGTTGGTGAAAGAGACAAGCTTATGATTTTACACAGAGCTCTTCTTGCACAGAGCCCAGACCTGAAGAAGATCTCTCTGTAAGTTTGAAAGCTTCTCTCTTCACCAACAGAAATTTGTCCAAAAGAAGATATTACTTCACCTACATTGCCTGTCTTTATGAACATTCTAGAGCAGGGGTAGGCAACCTATGGCACAGGTGCCGAAGGCGGCACACAAGCTGATTTTCAGCGGCACTCACGCTGTCCAGGTCCTGGCTACCGGTCTGGGGGGCTCTGCATTTTAATTTAATTTTAAGTGAAGCGTTTTAAACATTTTAAAAAGCTTATTTACTTTACAGACAACAATAGTTTAGTTATATATTATAGACTTATAGAAAGAGGCCGTCTAAAAATGTTAAAATGTATTACTGGCACGCGAAACCTTAACTTAGAGTGAATAAAGGAAGACTCGGCACAGCACTTCTGAAAGGTTGCCGACCCCTGATCTAGGGTCATGAGTGAGTTGCTATCTTTGGCCATGACTAACAGACAGATGGCATTATGAAGAGAAAGGGTAATAATATATACTTCCCTTTAGGTAAAGAGCCAAAATATTATTAAAATGTAAACATATTAACAGGAATGTTAGAGACAAAATAAAAGGATGTAACTGGCAAGAAAGTTTCTTCTGCATCAGTAAATATTCAGTGTTGTACTAATTACAGAAAATAAATGCAGCATTGTACCTCTTAAAAACCCTTTCTCAGTTTTGCCTATGAAAGTCTGGAAGTAAATTATTGTTGTAAGCAGAGCACCAGTCTCTTGTACTTACTAAGTCAAGACAAGAAAGGAAAACTTAGAATAAAGTAAACTAGCTACTCTAATGGATTAGACTTGTGTTTTCTAAATAAAGAATGATAATCTGTTTTGAAATGTGATATTTCCTGTTTGGTAGCAGCTGGATAATGAAGGTGAATTCTCACTAAATAAAAATTTCAGCCCCTTCAGCTCTACTTAGTTGACCCCTGATATGAACACATACGCAAAAAAATGTAAGAATTAAATTTAATATAGAAGGTTTTAGCTTCTGTTACTGAGAGATAATCATATTTTCCAAGCTTAAAAACAGGAACAAGAAAACCAAATTGGAATGACAGCATGAAAGTGTCTCCCATGGAGCACTATAAGGAGATAAGGAAGCTTTCTACTGAAGTGGCAAAATAAACAAATACCACAAGTGATTATGTTAGCAACTTGAAAATTATTTTTATACTGAGATAAAATTAAAGCAGCCAGCTCAGTGGCATTCTGGTACGCCTTCAAACTGGCAAGAGAGAGATCAAGCTTCCATTCCCAATCTCAAAAGGCTGCAACTACTGGCAAAGATATTCATTCCCATAACTGTTCAGTAATGCCAGAGTTCAGGAGTATCCAGCAATGAAAAGCAGTGTACTATGTCTGACCTGAAAGAACCATCTCCGGGAGTTTCTCTGTCAAGACTTGGTTGGATGTAAACGCAGACATTTAACTTACTAAGAAATTGACTGAAACCGCCAATTTGTCACATTTTAAATACAAACTAAAACTATATTAAGATAGCCTGGAATACATTACTATATATTGTATCATAATGGATAATTTTATTACTGGAAATAAAAGAGTTCAATTCTTCTTTTCCAGGAAACGTTAAAAAGGATCTGCATGCTGTGAAATTAGCCACAGTTTACAGTAAACAAATTACCGTAATTTGGGTCACCAAAAAGATTGGCCTTTTCTGTTTAATTACCTCTTGAAGTATATTGTACATGGAAATTTAGTAAGTACCGTACTTGATTTGCACATGAGCAGATTAGAGATAAATGGAGCTGTTTACATCATAGTTTTGTACCTTAGTTTCCTTTCCTTTTACTACACTAATTTGTAGGAAAATATACTGAAAAAAGAAAAAAAATCACACTTCGACAGTGGTCAAGTGAATTATATTTTGAGAATACTCACGTTAAATAGACAATGAGCTAAAAAAGGCCCCACAGCATTGACTCAGTCTAATATCCAATTCATAAAATTAGTTGAATAAGCTATCATTACTGATTAAATGTGGGCTAACGCATATGACAGTGAGCTGATTTGACTAAGAAAATTCTTGCCTCCTGATTGGCCGAAGTCAGCTTTGTCGTCAGTTCTTCCCTCATATTTTCCAACTGCTGTCTAAGCTGATTCTTATCCCCTTCCAGATGTAGTTTCTCCTTTTCAAATTGCTGCTCCAACTCCTTAAGAAAACAGAACAAAACAGAAAAAATACATCCATTCTTAGTAGTCATTTCAGCTTTTAACTCATAGAAAGAACTCTTCTCTCTAAGGAATTATAATAGGGGTAAGTTTTGCCCATTATTCTGGAGATCATGGCTTTTTTGTGTACTTTCTAGTCCACATCCCTTGTTGATGATAAGATAAAAATAATAGTATGTAAAACCATAAAGTGAATTAGCCCAAAGCATTCAAAAATGTAGACTCTCAGTTTTGCATATAGGTGGGCTCCACCAACTCAGGGACCTTAAATTGTGTCAAACATGAGTTTTAAATTTGATAACATAGTATTTAATGTCTATATAAAATGCATGAAAGGAAGCAGTAAAACCTTAATGGCTGGGCAAAAGGGCAGACAGGCAGCTGAGCTGCAGTTGGGGAAAGTCAATAATTTTTATGTCATTATAAAACTAAAAAACCAGCAAATAAATTCACACATCTAAAATGGTATTCATGTAATGAAAATGTATATATTTGATGGTCTACCTTTCACCCCTTCCCCTCATACTTTACTCATATTTTTAGACTGTACTTTTTGAGGGGGAGGGACTGCAACTATATCCATGTTTATGCAGCACTTAGCCTGAGAAGGCCCTGATTTTAATCAGAGGCCCCAGCTTGTATAATAACACACATATTAGAAGATGAAATATCAGTAATAAATAATTGCATGTATGCCTTTCTGCATCTGCCGATCTGTGACTTACATCAGTGTTTCATAAACCTATGCCATATATGTTTGTGCTGGAATCCTTACTCTTTAAAAAAACTAAAGTTATTTGTAAGACTGGTGTTTTATTAATAATTTGGACACAAATGTGACAAAATGGAATATTATTCCAGTACATAATAATGCAATGTCACAAGATTATTTTAACATACAAAAATGTAACAGCAGCAAAAATGGGCTTTTAATAAACTTCAAGTCACAGACATGTTGAAAGCCTTCAAAGTAAAAAAAAAAAAAAAAAAAAAAAAAAAAATTCATTTTAAAGGATTAAGAGTCCTAGCTCGAATGTCAGTGGAACATATTTTAAATGTACTAGGTCCAAAACTTACATTACAGTAACAATAAAGTTGCAACATCATGTCACTTAGAAGTTATAAATAACAGAATAAAGGTTTCCGTGCAACCTTAATTTGCCCCCCTTGTGATTATTATAAATCTTTAATTACATAATCACATACTATTTTCTCCACCGGATCTCCACCTCATTTAGTGCATAGGTAGGGCCCTACCAAATTCATGGCCATGAAAAACGCATCATGGACCATGAAATCTGTTCGTGTCCATGAAATATATTTTTTTGTGTACTGTTACCCTGCACTATACAGATTTCACAGGGGAGACCAGCATTTCTCAAACTGGGGGGCCTGACCCAAAGGGAGTTCTGGGGAGAAAGGTCAGAAGGTTATTGTGGAGGGGGGATCACAGCATTGCCATCCTTACTTTTGCAGATATTCAATATAAGCAGCTATTCAATATTTTGTTTATCCTTATTGTTCAATGTGTAGCCCGAAGTTTGATTTAGTCACACTATTCAAACCCTGCTCTGAAGATAGAACTATTAATTTCCTTATATGCTTTCTATGGTGCTCATCATTATAGTATCTCAGAGGTTCACAAAAAATAATTTATGTATTTTCACAGCATCCCCGTGAGGCGATGGGGTGACATTATTCTCATTTTAAAGATGAGGAACTAAGACACAGAGAAATTAAGGTCAAAAGTGTCCACTAATTTTGCATGCCCAATTTGAGATGCGTAGGATCTGATTTTTCAGAGAACTTAAAATTCTGGCCCACTTTACATGTTGAAAGCACAGATCCCATTAATATCAGTGGGAGCTAAGAGTGCTCAGCACTTCTGCAAATTAGGCTTCAGGGTCCCCAGGGTCTGGAAATCAAAAACTATGGGACACAGAATTAGTGACTAGCTGTGAAAAATCTGGTTTACATGACTTGCCCAGCATCACATAGGAACTCTGTGAGAGAGGCAGGGATAGAATCGAATGCTCCAGAGCAGCATTTGACTGCCTTAACTTTGAGACCCTCCTTTCTCTTCCTGCAGTCCCTGCCTCAGTTACCACACACCTTCCAACTTCTGCAACAAATGAGGCAGAGTCTAATGGACAACAGTATCTGTCAGTATACAACTCTGATTCATTTTCAGAATGGCCCATATTGCATACTAAATGAGGTGGAGGTTCTGTGGAAAAAGGAGCATATGATTATGTAATTGAAGATTGTATCATAATAAAAATGCACAAAGGGGCCAAATTAAGGTTGCACAGGAAGTCTTAATTCAGGCATTTCCTAATTTTTGAGTGCTTCAATTTGCAATCTTAACTTTCTTAAAATATACGTTTTGTGGATGTAATTCCTAGTTCCCAAAAAACTGAAAAAAAATTCCATCATGTGGAATCATATTGACAGCCTATATGGGTCATCAGTAGGACTGAAATCTTTAGGTCCACAGCACATGTCTACCATTTCAGCTAACAGAGGAGAAGTAGGCTGTTATCCTTTACTTTGACCAGGCGCTAGAGGGAAGTCAGATGCACACTTTGCCAGTGGGTTTCACAGATATTTGTTGACAGCAGAGGAATGATAAGATTCAGGAATTCTGGGTTTCATTCCAGGCTCTGGATGGGAATACAGTCCAGTGGACAAAGGCTCTTCTTCCTCTGTCCACCCCTCCAGCCTGATCTTGTCCTAGTCCCCTCTCTTCTTCCTACTCTTATAACCTCATTGTCCAGCCCGCTTCAGTCTCCCATTCCAGAGTCCTCTCCAAGTCCCAGTCTTTCCTCCCATTTGGGCTCTCAATCTCAGTCTCTATCTCCACCTTGCCTCTCAATCCCTTTTTCCAGCTAGTCTCAGCCCCCTCCTCCTCCTGGCTCCTTGTCCCAAGCCTACTCCATCATTCTAGCTCAGCTCTTGTCCCCTCTGCATCTAATTCAGGTTTTCCTATTCCAAGCTGCTTTGGGGGTGTGGTGGGGAGGAAGTGCTATTGAGAGCACTGGGGAGACTGTCTTTCTTCTCTCTGTTCTGATGTCCAGCACCACATCAATCACAGAAGCTAGTAGCAGCCATTGCAAAGGGAGTCCAGAATTCCTGAGATGGAGCATGCTCCATGCAGATGGTATCTGAAGAACTTAGTGGCAAAATCCTAGCTAGTCTCTACTGAACATGTGCCAATTGTGATTTTTCTTACATAAATGATAACTTGTCCAAATTTGACATCTTTTCACTGGAATAACAAAAGGCATATCCCTGATACTAGGGCAACATCTCTGACAATTTTCCAGCCCTTCTTCCCCAAGCATGAAGAAAATAGTTTTAACTTTTGTATCCCATATTTAAAAAAAGAGAAAAAATACATTTTTTCCCAATCTGATCATCAGAATTGGTTGATTTTTTTCCTGATACTTAAATAATAATAATAATAATAATAATTCAGCCTGAGGTAGACACCTCGCATGGAAAATTTCACCCCTTTAATGACTGAAGTTTGGCAAAGTTATTAGCAACTGAAAACGGTACCAGGTGATATAAAATGTAGGTGCTACCAGCTCTGCTGATAACATACTAGAAGATATTTATTTTTTATTGTAAATTGTCTTTCAATACATATACCACCCCTCACCGTACTGTCACTCCTTTTTCCTCCTCCTCTTGTCGTTTACTTCTTTACACTATCTTCCTACTTTCTCCATAAAAGTATATTTGAGGTCTTCCTTCCTCTATCCCTCCAACAGCACAGTATATCTTTGCAAAGGCATCAGCAGGGACTTCTTGTCTCACGTTAGACATGAGACAGGTAATATTTACAAGGGAGTAGTTCAGTCTCTATGCTGACTCAGTCCCTATCCTCTACTGAGGTTCCCTAATAAGTCAGCCCACAATGAAGGTGGACATTTGTGATATGGACACAGGTCCAATAACTCATTTTCCAAAGTTGTTTGTAGTGTTATTGTAGCCAAATTGGTCCCATGGTATGAGAGAGACAAGGTAAATGAGGAATGGACCAACTTCTGTTGATGAAAAGTACAAGCTTTCAAGCTTCATAGAGTTCTTCTTCAACTGTAGGGAAGGTAACCAGAGTATCTAAGCTAAATATAAATTGGGTTAGACTGGTAAGCCTAAGGAGTTTACACATGCTATAGAAGGCTACTTAAAATGAAGTGGGCAATTAAGGGTTTGCAGGCAGCAGGGTCTGTAACAAATCGTTGTAATGCAACCAGTGTCTCTGTTGAATTAATGCCCCAATGGTAACTGTGTGGGTGAAACCAGGCAATTACCATGCTCTCAAATGAATTCACACAGAAAACAATAAAAGACAAAAGCACCCTATCACCCATGGGTGTACACTTTTCACAAAGCAATCACTCCATAGCCTAGGAACTTAAATTCATAACTCTGCTAGACACAAAAAACTATGGACTCAGAGACACTATTTTTATGACTCATTATGACAATTTTAACCTCTAGCTGCCCATTTCATTTTAAATAGTGTCCTACAGCATGTGTCAACTCCTTATGCTTAACAATCTGTCCCAACTTGTATTTTGCTTAGACACTGTGGTTACCTTTCCCAGACCAGAAAAAGAGCTCCATGAAGCTTGAAAGCTTGTACCTTCCACCAACAGAAGCTGGTCCAATTAAAGATATTGCCTCAGCTACCCTGACTCTCTCATTTTGCAAAGGCCACTAAAAACCATTAGATGTCTACAATTTTCAGCAACAACCTATCTTTGTTGGACTCCCGTTGCTGACCTAAAGCTGAAAGGCTCCATAGCTTATTAACATTTCTCTCATTTCTCTATTCCCAGAGAGTCAAATCCACCTTCCTCATGTCAACAACTGCATTCTAACTAACAAAGGTCTTTTCTAATATAAGCCAATATAATGACTTGGTGAAAATATTTTAAGAACCCCCATATATTCTGCACACCTTCCAAAATCAAAACTAAAATAATTTATTAGACCAACAAATAAACAAACAAAACAAGTACAATAAAACAACACTGAAAGCAGATGGGAGCAAAGCACAGTTCAGAAAATCTACAAAAATAATCCACCTATAAGGCCTACAGATATTTTAATTGGCCAAATCCATATACAATACAGAACAGGTAGGCACTGAAAAATATTGAAAATACTCAATACAAAAGGAAAACAGTTTCAGTCAGAAATTATTCTCCTTCAGTATTAGTGTTCATAACAACAAAGAAACATATTTTAACAATGCAATAATGCAGCAGCAAAAACTCTTTCGCTTGAAGTTCAACCCAATCCTACAACTCTAGATCTGGAGCTCTATCAAAACCATTTTCTTTCCACTGTGTGCCATGCAGCGACTAATAAACAGCTAGATCTACATCTCACTGAGGCTATGGAAAGACTCTCAGTGACTTCACTGATTTATGGATTAGGCCCATAGTTCTTTCCCCAAGCACTTGTGCAAGGACGGGGGGAAGCTATCCTGAGATTAACCATGTGTTCAATGGGCAACACATAGTGCTCCTGCATCTTGTCAAAAGTATGTTCACTTTTCCACAAAAGTTTGAAGAGTAATCTTTAATATACTATTTTTCGTAACTATAAAGGTGCAATGATGGCTTTGCTGTATACATGTATTTAAATCAATAGCAAGTTAGCTAACACAACTAGAACTGCTATATCACCCTCAACTTGTCCATGTTTTATTTAGGAATTGCAGTGTGCATGGTTGTATATAAAAGGACCCCAGAGCACTATAATGCCCTTTGTTATTCTTTACAAATGTAAATGTACCAGAGTCAAGCCCTCTTAGGAGAATAAGGGATAAGGGAATGAATACATGCTATCCATTTTCTCATAGTTTGGCTCAACACCCTTTCTTACTTGGAACACCCTTTCTTACTTGTTTTCGTCATAACTTACCAGTTGCAGCTTTTTCTTTTCCTTGGTAGCATTGCTGTGTGCAGCCTCAATCGCAGTGTGATGTTTCCATGCTAATTCTTCCAAAGTCTTAGAATGAGCCTCATTTAACTGTGCAGCCTCCCCTTCCAATCTGGTTTGCAGCTTTATCAGCTCTTTCTCATAATACTCTCGTTGTGTTTCCCTTGCTTCATTTACCTTCTGTAAAAGCCAGACGACAAAAAATTGCAAATCACCTATTCTTAAGTACTTGTCTATCTCAGTAAGGAGAAAAAGATAGAAAAGGAAAAACTAGTGAAGTTTTACACAAATACTCAAAAACAATTATACTTCATATATATGTAGCATAGAATAAATACCCTTAAACCAGATCGTTAAACTATACTCAAAAAGGTGTTTCAATTATAGACTATAATAGATTATAAGAAGTTTAAATCTATTGTCTCTTTTTTTGCTCTATTTTATCATGTTAAAAAAAGCAGAAATTTCAGATCTAGAGGCAATTTCCAATTCATTATTCTCTGAGCTACAAAATGTTTTTGGATATCAAACCTTTTTCTTTCTTATTTTAGTTTTGAACTAGTGCTGGTGTGCAGTGAGGCAAGGAGGAAATTCCTTATTATGATGCCCTCTCAGGACAAAAGTCAGAAAGAAGGTTGTTCAAACATAACATAGTTTAAACCAGCAAAGAATCCTGTGGCACCTTATAGACTAACAGAGGTTTTGGAGCATGAGCTTTCGTGGGCGAATACCCACTTCGTCAGATGCATGTAGTGGAAATTTCCAGGGGCAGGTATATATATGCAAGCAAGCTAGAGATAACGAGGTTAGTTCAATCAGGGAGGATGAGGCCCTGTTCTAGCAGTTGAGGTGTGAAAACCAAGGGAGGAGAAACTGGTTCTGTAGTTGGCAAGCCATTCACAGTCTTTGTTTAACCCTGAGCTGATGGTGTCAAATTTGCAGATGAACTGAAGCTCAGCAGTTTCTCTTTGAAGTCTGGTCCTGAAGCTTTTTTTGCTGCAGGATGGCCACCTTAAGGTCTGCTATAGTGTGACCAGGGCGGCTGAAGTGTTCTTCTACAGGTTTTTGTATATTGCCATTCCTGATATCTGATTTGTGTCCATTTATCCTTTTCCTTAGAGACTGTCCAGTTTGGCCGATGTGCATAGCAGAGGGGCATTGCTGGCATATGATGGCGTATATTACGTTGGTGGACGTGCAGGTGAATGGACCGGTGATGGTGTGGCTGATCTGGTCAGGTCCTGTGATGGTGTTGCTGGTGTAGATATGTGGGCAGAGTTGGCATCGAGGTTTGTTGCATGGATTGGTTCCTGAGCTAGAGTTACTATGGTGCGGTGTGCAGTTACTGGTGAGAATATGTTTCAGGTTAGGAGGCTATCTGTGGGCGAGGACTGGCCTGCCACCCAAGGCCTTTGAAAGTGTGGGATCATTGTCCAGGATGGGTTGTAGATCCCTGATGATGCGTTGGAGGGGTTTTAGCTGGGGACTGTATGTGATGGCCAGTGGAGTCCTATTGATTTCTTTTTTGGGTTTGTCTTGCAGTAGGAGGCTTCTGGGTACACATCTGGCTCTTTTGATCTGTTTCCTAATTTCCTCGTGCGGGTATTGTAGTTTTGAGAATGCTTGGTGGAGATTTTGTAGGTGTTGGTCTCTGTCTGAGGGGTTAGAGCAGATGAGGTTGTACCTCAGGGCTTAGCTGTAGACAATGGATCGTGTGATGTGCTCGGGATGGAAGCTGGCGGCATGAAGGTAGGCATAGCGGTCAGTAGGTTTTCGGTATAGGGTGGTGTTAATGTGACCATCACTTATTTGTGCTGTGGTGTCTAGGAAGTGGACCTCCCAGGTAGACTGGTCCAGGCTGAGGTTGATGGTGGGGTGGAAGCTGTTGAAATCCAAAGTTTCCTTCCCATGGGTCCAGATGATTAAGATGTCATCAATGTAGCGTAGGTAGAGAAGGGGTGTGAGAGGACGAGAGCTGAGGAAGCGTTGTTCCAGGTCGGCCATAAAAATATTGGCATATTGTGGAGCCTTGTGGGTGCCCATAGCGGTGCCATGATCTGAAGATATATATTGTCATCAAATTTGAAATAGTTGTGTGTGAGGATAAACGCACAGAGCTCTGCAACCAGTTGTGCTGTGGCATCATCAGGATACTGTTCCTGACAGCTTGTATTCCATCTGTGTGTGGGATGTTTGTGTAGAGAGCCTCTACATCCATGGTGGCTAGGATGGTGTTTTCTGGAAGGTCACCAATGTATTGTAGTTTCCTCAGGAAATCAGTGGTGTCACAGAGATAGCTGGGAGTGCTGGTGGCATAGGGTCTGAGTAGAGAGTCCACATATCCAGACAGTCCTTCAGTGAGAGTGCCAATGGCCGAGATGATGGGGCGTCCAGGATTTCCGGGTTTGTGCATCTTGGGTAGTAGACAGAATAACCTTGGTTGGGGCTCTGAGGGTATGTTGATTTGTTCCGGTGTTAGTGTAGGGAGTGTCCTTAGTAGATGGTGCAGTTTCTTAGTGTATTCCTCAGTGGGATCTGAGGGAAGTGGCCTGTAGAATTTGATATTGGAGAGTTGTTTGGCGGCCTCCTTTTGGTAGTCAGACCTGTTCATGATGACAACAGCACCTCCTTTATCAGCCTCTTTAATGATCACGTCAGGGTGGTTTCTGAGGTTGTGGATGGCATTGCGTTCTGCACGACTTAGGTTATGAGGCAAGCGATGTTGTTTTTCCACAATTTCTGCCTGTGCATGTCGGCGGAAGCATTCAATATATAGGTCCAGACTGTCATTTCAACCCTCAGGAGGAGTCCATGTGGAGTTCTTCTTCTTGTGCTGTTGGTGGGAGGGTACCTGTGTATCAGTGCGCTGTTCAGTGTTGTCCTGAAAGTATACTGAGAGTCAGAGATGGTGAAAATAGGCTTCCAGATCGCCACAGAACTGTATCACGTTGGTGGGGGTGGCAGGGCAGAAAGAGTGTCCCCAAGATAGGACAGACTTTTCTTCTGGGCTGTGTGTGTAGTTGGATAGATTGACGATATTGCTGGGTGGGTTGGGGGTACCACAGTTGTGGCCCGTGTGGCAGGTAGGAGTTTAGACAGCTTACAGTCCTTTTTCCTTTGTAGAGAGGTGAAGCGAGTAATGTAGATCTCCTGTCTTATTTTAGTGAAGTCCGTTTGTATGGAAGTTTGGTTATTAATGAGAGTCTCCAGGTTGGAGAGCTCTTTTTTGATGTTTTCCTGTTTGCTGTATAGGATGCTGATCAGGTGGTTCCTCAGTTTTTTTGATAGAGTATGGCATAATCTCTCACTGTGGTCTGTGTAGTATGTAGATAGCAGTGGATTTTTTACCTTTAGTCCATTTGGTATGATGTCCATCCGTTTGCATTTCTCCTCCCTTTGTTTTCACACCTCAACTGCTAGAACAGGGCCTTATCCTCCCTGATTGAACTAACCTCATTATTTCTAGCTTGCTTGCATATATATACCTGCCCCTGGAAATTTCCACTACATGCATCTGACAAAGTGGGTATTCACCCTCGAAAGCTCATGCTCCAAAACGTCTGTTAGTCTATAAGGTGCCACAGGATTCTTTGCTGCTTTTACAGATCCAGACTAACACGGCTACCCCTCTGACAGTTTAAACCAGTATGTGTTTCTGGACAACATTACTTTATATCAGAGGGGTAGCCGTGTTAGTCTGGATCTGTAAAAAGCAACGAGTCCTGTGGCACCTTAAAGACTAACAGATGTATTGGAACATAAGCTTTCATGGGTGAATACCCACTTTGTCAGATGTATGTAATGGAAATTTCCAGAGGCAGGTGTAAATATGTAGGCAAGAATCAGTCTGGAGACAACGAGGTTAGTTCAATCAGGGGAGGGTGAGGCCCTCTTCTAGCAGTTGAGGTGTGAACACAAGGGAGGAGAAACTGCTTTTGTAGTTGGCTAGCTATTCACAGTCTGTTTAATCCTGATCTGATGGTGTTAAATTTGCAGATGAACCGAAGCTCAGCAGTTTCTCTTTGAAGTCTGGTCCTTAAATTTTTTTGCTGTAAGATGGCTACTTTACATGTGCTATTGTGTGGCCAGGAAGGTTGAGCTGTTCTCCTACAGGTTTTTGTATATTGCCATTACTTTATATGTAATCTATATCATCATCATGATCTTAACTGGTGGGAACAGAAAGAAACAATTAAAGAATCATTATACAATAGCTTAAGTTTTAGTTTGCTATCATTGCCCTCTCATGGGCCTATTGGGTACCTGAATGTACATTCTCAAGGCTTACTGATTTTCAATTTTTCCTTGACCTCAGCCCCATTCCCACCTCACAAGGGCACTCTGGGAGATGAGACACATAGGAAGATTATTGGCAATCTGCTTTAAGAATCAAGCAGCACAACAAATGCCAGAAATCAGTTTGGATAACATTGCACGCACCTCCTCTCTGTCATCATCTCAGCTGAAACTATCACCTTCAACTATGCAATGCACATGGTCTACATTAGTAACTTGAAAAGTTGGCAGTACCATATGTGTCCCACAGGGCAGTGTAATGTGCTATCGCTGCTCCATACAGTCAGACACTCCAGTTTTTTAAAGGAGTTAAGATATTTTAGACTTCATTAATATTTCCAGTTAGAATTCTAAGGCTTCTGTTTTGCTGATCTAAAATAGAAAGAACCGTGGTTTGTTTGTTTTTACCTTTTCCATTGCCAGAATCTGCTGCCTTTGTCTTTCATCCAGACTTTGTGTTTTGCTCTGCAATAGATTTCTTTCCTCTTCCATCTGAGATAGTTTCTCTTTTAATCTAGATGTTTCCGATTCTAAATCTCTTATTGTAACTTCCTGTGTCATCTGTGTAGCTTGAAGAATTCCAATGTGACCTACAAAAAGAAAACAACCATTTAAAATCAGACAAAGATTATTCACCTATAACCCAAATTCTTACAACGGACTTTGCACATTCCCGCCCAAGTGATATCCAGTGATGCAGCTCTGACAGTGGAACCTTCCTGCAGCAGTGCTTTCATGCCCCCTCCCTCCTTAGATAAGCAGTACCACAATCTCTGTAAGTTGAGATGCAGAGTCCTAATTGAATAATGATTGTAGTACTGCATTACCAAACTGAACATCTGACCGGGATGCTAGATCTAGTGAGTAATGCTTTGTGAAAGTGTGAATAGAGCTCCAGGTTGTAGCTCTTCATGTTTCTAAAATCGGGATAAGCTTGATGCATGACATGGAAACCATATTTTCCCTTGGAATTGGGGCAGAGTTTTGTTTGTAGCTTTCCACTATACAAAACAGCTTTCCTCTGTACAAAACTTAACCCATTTAGACAAATGTTGTGATGTAATTATGTTTCCTTTATTATTCGCATCCCCAAATAAAAAAAAAAGATGGTTACTCACCTTTGTAACTGTTGTTCTTTGAGATGTGTTGCTCATATCCATTCCAATTAGGTGTGCACGCGCTGCGTGCACGTTCGTCCGAAGATTTTTGCCCTAGCAACACTCAGTGGGTGGGTTGCGTCGCCCCCTGGAGTGGCGCTATTATGGCGCTGGACATATACCCCTGCCGACCCAACGGCCCTTCAGTTCCTTCTTGCTGGCTACTCCGACAGAGGGGAAGGAGGGCGGGTTTGGAATGGATATGAGCAACACATCTCGAAGAACAACATTTACAAAGGTGAGTAACTGTCTTTTCTTCTTCGAGTGCTTGCTCATATCGATTCCAATTAGGTGATTCCCAAGCCTTATCTAGGCAGTGGGGTTGGAGCGAGATGTTGCAGAATGCAAAACTGCTGAGCCAAAAGCTGCATCATCTCTGGACTGTTGAACCAATGCGTAATGTGAGGCAAAGGTGTGAATCGATGATCAGGTAGCTGCCCGACATGTTTCCTGGATGGGAACATAGGCCAAGAAGGCAGCAGATGAAGCTTGAGCCCGAGTAGAATGGGCAGTGGGATGGCTAGCCGGAAAATGAGCCAAATCAAAGCAGGCACGAATGCAAAACGTCACCCAACATGAAATTCGCTGGGAGTAAACCGGCAGGCCCTTCGTCCGGTCTGCCACTGCTACAAGGAGCTGAGGTGACTTTCGAAAGGGTTTTGTTTTTTCGATAAAAAAGGCGAGAGCCCTGCGGACATCTAGGGAGTGCAGCTGTTGTTCCCAACACGATAAGTGCGGCTTCGGGAAGAAGACTGGAAGGAAGATGTCTTGATTGACATGAAAGGCAGACACCACCTTAGGGAGGAAGGTGGGGTGTGGTCGCAGCTGTACCTTGTCCTTATGAAACACCGTATACGGGTGGTCCGCTGTCAGGGCCCAAAGCTCGGATACTCGCCTTGCCGAAGTAATAGCGACAAGGAAGTCTGTGTTCCAGGAGAGGTACAGCAGTGAGCAGGTGGCTAGTGGTTCAAAAGGAGGACCCATAAGCTTGGCTAGAACCAGACTGAGGTCCCAGGTAGGGATAGGGCATCTAACCTGCAGGTACAAACATTCCAAGCCCTTGAGGAACCTCGAAACCATGGGGTGAGAGAAGACTGATCGCCCGTCCTCCCCTGGGTGGGAGGCAGAGATGGCTGCCTGTCATAAACAGATAAGTAAGAGTTAATAGAACAGAAGTGCTTCATATCTCTTTGCCTGGAAAGGGTTAACAGGAACAGTGAGCCTGGCTGTCACCTGACCAGAGGACCAATCAGAGGACAGGATACTTTCAAATCTTGAGGGAGGAAAGTTTGTGTATGCACTGTTAGATTTTGGTTGTTGTTCACCCTGGGGGCTCAGAGGGACCAGATGTACAACCAGGTTTCTCTCCAGTCTCCCTGATACAGTTTCTTATAGATCCAGAATAGTGAGTACGAGGTAGATAAAACGAGTTAGGCTTATGTTTGTTTTCTTTATTTGCAAATGTGTATTTGGTTGGAAGGAGTTCAAATGTGCATTTGGCTGAAAGGAGTTCAAATTGGTATTTTGCTGAAAAGATTTTAATTTGTACCTGTATACTTAGGCTGGGAGAGTATTCACAGTGTCTATAGCTGAAAGACCCTGTACCTATTACATTTTAAATTTACAAAGATAACTTTTACTGTTTTTTCTTTCTTTAATTAAAAGCTTTTCTTGTTTAAGAACCGGATTGTTTTTTTTATTCTGGTGTGAGACCCCAGGGGACGGGGTCTGGATTCACCAGGGAATTGGTGGGGAGAAAGGAGGGAAGGGGGAGAGAGAGGCTAAATTCTCTCTGTGTTAGGATTACTGTCTCTCTCAGGGAGAATCTGGGAGGGGAAAAGAGGAGGAGGAGGGAAGGTGCATTTTCCTCTCTGTTTCAAGATTCAAGGAGTTTGAATCACAGTGATCTTCCAGGGTAACCCAGGGAGGGGAAGCCTGGGAGAGGCAATGGCGAGGGAAAGGGTTTACTTTCCCTGTGTTAAGATCCAGAGGGTCTGGGTCTTGGGGGTCCCCAGGCAAGGTTTTATGGGGACCAGAGTGTACTAGGCACTGGAATTCCTGGTTGGTGGCAGCGCTGCAGGTTCTAAGCTGGTAATTGAGCTTAGAGGAATTCATGCTGGTACCCATCTTGTGGACGCTAAGGTTCAGAGTGGGGAATTATACCATGACACTACCAGATGCACTTTTATGGAGAGACCGCTAGGCCGTGTTCTTTCAGGGACCAGAGGTAGTGCAGGACAGTAGGAACTGGTACCTGCGTGAGGACAGTGTTACATTGAGCGCACCAGCAGGACTTAGTGGAAGGCTTCCTACTGCCCAAGAGTACCTGTTGGACCGAGACAGAGCAACGTAACTCGGACCGGCTTAACCATGCAGCAACCATGCTGTGAGGTGAAGAGACTGTAGGTCTGGATGGTGAAGTCTGCCGAAGTCCTGAGTTATGAGATCCGGCCAGAGTGGTAGGGGAATTGAGTCTGCCACTGAGAGGTCGAACAACATGGTGTACCAGTGCTGCCTCGGCCACGCTGGAGCGATCATGATCAGGCGGGCATTGTCCCTACAGAGCTTGAGAAGGACCCTGTGGACCAGCGAGAATGGTGGAAAGGTGTAGAGTAGACGGTTGGTCCACGGTATCAGGAATGTGTCTGAGAGGGAATCCGGGGAGCACACCTGGAAGGAGCAGAACACATGGCATTTCCTGTTCTCGTGAGAGGCGAAGAGGTCTATGTTGGGAAAACCCCACTTCCGGAAAACAGAATAGATGATGTCCAGACGAATCAACCACTCCTGAGACAGGAAGGATCTGCTGAGGTGATCTGCCAGAGTGTTCTGATCTCCTGGAAGAAAGGACACTACCAGATCGAGCGAGTGGGCTATGCAAAAGTCCCAGAGCTGAATGGCTTCCTGACAAAGGAGGGAGGAGCGTGCGCCACCCTGCTTGTTTATGCAAAATATGGCCATTGTGTTGTCCGTGAACACTGATACACAACAGCCTTGGAGATGCTCTCGAAACACCTGGCACGCTAGACGAACTGCCCTCAGCTCCCGCACATTAATGTGTTCTTGAGCTGACCAGAGACCTTGAGTGCAGAGGCCCTGGAGGTGGGCACCCCAACCCAGAGATGATGCAACCATGGTTAAGGCCATCGAAGGTTGCGGTGGGTGGAATGGCATCCTTGCACAAACTAGTGTGGGAGTCAGCCACCAGGTTAGAGAGCCTAAAACATTCGGGGGAACAGTGAGTATCGAGTCCAGGCTGTCCCGGCCGGCCAGTTATGAGGCAAGCCAAGTTTGAAATCGACGGAGGCGTAGCCTGGCGTGTTTGGTCACGAAGGTGCAGGCAGCCATGTGACTCAGTAGGCTGAGACAAGCACAAGCCGGTGTTGTCGGAAAGGTTTGGAGGCCTTGAATAATTGTAGCCATCGCCTGAAAACGAGGCTGCAGCAGGCAGGCTCTGGCCAGAGTGGAGTCCAGAATCACCCCGATGAAGTGTATTCTCTGCGTTGGTATCAGAGTAGACTTCTCTTGTTCATCATGAGGCCTAGGCTCCTGAAGAGGTCTTTGACGATGTACAGGTGATGTCTCACTTGTGACTCGAAAGTCCCTCGAATGAGCCAATCGTTGAGATACGGGTAAACGTGTACCCGATGATGTCAGAGGGAGGCGGCGACTATGGCCATGCATTTTGTGAATACTCACAGAGCCGTAGAAAGGCCAAATGGAAGGACCGTGAACTGAAAATGTTGATCGTTGACCACAAAACGGAGGTGCCGTCTGTGTGGCGGGTAAATCACGATGCGGAAATACGCATCCTTCATATCGAGGGAGGCGTAGCAGTCTCCAGGATCCAAAGACAGCATAATGGTCCCCAGGGATACCATGCAGAACTTCAACTTTATCATGAATTTGTTGAGTCCTCGCAGGTCTAGGATCACTCATAGACCTCCCTTTGCCTTGGGGATTAGGAAGTATCGGAAATAAAACCCCTTGCCCCTCAGGTCTTTTGGTATCTCCTCTACGGCTCCAATGGTTAGGAGCGACTGGACCTCTTGTAAGAGGAATTGCTCACGAGAGGGGTCCCTGAAGAGGGACGAGGAAGGAGGGTGAGAAGGTGAGGTTGAAACAAACTGAAGGTGGTATCCCAACTCCACTGTGAGCAGGACCTAACGATCCCAAGTTAGGTGGGGAGGAAATGGGAGAGGCGGTTGTAAAAGGGAGGAGAAGGATCCAGAAAAACAACTAGTGGGCCGTCCTCGGGTGTCCCATCAAAAGTTCTGTTTGGGCCCTGCCGGTGGTTTGGGGGGGGGGGGCCCTGATTTTGCCCCGCTTGGGGGCCAGACTGCCTCCATCAATTCCCTCGGCCACGACTTCTGCTGAAGTCCTGTCATGGCCTAGGCGGGCTAAGCACGGTGAGGCTGGGGCCGGAAGGTCCTGCGTTGGGTCACTGGTGTGTGCATCCCCAGTGAGTGCATTATTACATGACTGTCCTTCAGACTTCGTAATCTGGGATCAGTCTTGTCTGAGAAGAGCCTCTGGCCTTCAACGGGCAAGTCCTGAATAGTTTGTTGTAATTCAGGTGGAAGGCCTGATACCTGGAGCCAGGAGATACGCCTCATCATCACTCCTGATGCCAGAGTCCTGGCCGCAGAGTCCACTGCGTCCAGAGAAGCTTGGAGGGAGGTTCTCGCCGCCTTCTTACCCTCCTCAAGTAGGGCTTAAATTCCTGGCGGGACTCCTGGGGAAGACGCTCCGTAAACTTCCCCAAAGACGTCCACGTGTTATAGTTATACCTTCTTAGGAGGGCTTGCTGGTTTGCCACCCTAAGTTGAAGGCCCCCAGCCGAATATATTTTGCGGCTTAGGAGGTCCATGCGCCTAGCCTCCTTGGGAGCAGGAGCTTGCTGGCCATGATACTCCCTCTTGTTTACCAATTGAACTACTAGCGAGCAAGGTAGATGTATGTAGAGATATTTGTACTCCTTGGAGGGTACCATGTATTTTCTCTCTACTCCCCTGGCTGTGGGGGGAAGGGTGGGGATTGCCAAATGGTGTCCGTGTTTGCTTGAATAGTGTGGATAAACACAGGGCCACTCTAGTAAGTGCGTCTGCAGATAGGATGTCCACTACAGGGGTCCTCTATTTCAGGGACCTCCTCCATCTGCAGATTCATATTCTGCGCCACCCGTCTCAAGAGATCTTGATGTGCCCTTAGGTCAACTGGGGGAGGGCCGGAGGAGGATGTTCCTGCCACAGCCTTGTCTGGCGAGGAGGAAAGGAGAGGCCAGGGACAAGAAGGTCCTGTGGGGGCTCCTGTTCTTGAGGAGCGGAGTCAGACTCCGATAGGATCTGATTGTCTGCAAGTGGTACCAAAGCCTCATCTGTACCCATGGGGGTGGGGGCTTATGGTTGCCTCTGGTGCCCGGTGTTGTGACGGGGCAGACCATGGTGCAACTGAGGGAACACCCTGGGCTTGGTGGTACGCCCATGGTGTCCAGAAAGACAACTGATGGGGCCCTTGCTCGTGGCTCTGGCTCTCATGAAACATATGGCTGGGGACATCTGAGTCACGATCCTGTGGATAGGAAATGCTACCAGCCTATGATGACACTGAGATGTGTCTTGACAGCCAAGGCGGTGCTAATAGACCCTGAGAGGGAGCCACGTCTCGGGTTGGTCTTTCCTGGGACGGCACCGGGAGTTGTAACGGTACCGCAAGGGAGACCGGGACCTATGACCGAAGCGGTGCCAGAAGGTCGACTGGGATCTTGAGTCCCTTTGCCTGGAGCGGCTGCGAGATGCGCAGTGCCATGAATGGTGCTGGGAGTCGGATCAGTACTGTGAGTATCTGGCAGGTGAACGAGAGGCTGAGTGGTGCCGCGAGTGCGACCGGTTCCGCAATGGAGAGCGATGCTGGGACTGCGAGCTGCGTTGGGACCGGGATTGTCGGTGGGACCGAGATTGTCGGCAGTACCAAGATCTTGAATGACGTCTCTCGGCGGCTCCCATGGAGGGCGGCCTCAGCAAGGCAGTCTTGCCAATAGATTGGATGACCCACATCGATGGTGCTGGAGGTTGAGACAGCGCGGTCTCCATCATCGCGATCAACTCCCGTGCCGTGGAGAAGGTCTCCAGCGTGTATGGGAGAGTGAGCTCGACCACGGCATGAGCCGGGGAGCTTTTGGGCACCGGACTCAACGTCCCCTGTGGGACCAGAATCAACAGTGCCGCAGCAGATGACAGTGCCGGGCGATCTGTCGTTGATGGGCGCTCCTTCTGTGGTGTGAGTGGTGCTGGAGCACTGTGTTGCTTCCTGAGCCGCAGGGACAGGAAGCAGTGCCGAGCAGACGTCCGTGCCAGTCAGGGTTGGTGCCGTGGCTCCTTCGCGGTACCAGAGCAGTCCGGAGCCGAAGGAGCACTCCTCACAGATGGAGGTTGAGCGCTCGGTACTGGCGTTGCAGGGCTAAGTGTTGCCCTCCATGAGGAGCTGTTTCAGTCGAAAGGCCCGCTCCTTCTTCGTCCTCGGTTTAAATAACTTACAGATGCGACACTTTTCAGGAAGGTGGGATTCCCCTAGGCACTTGAGGCAGGAGTCGTGGGGATTCCCTATTGGCATTGGCTTTTGCAGGCTGAACACGGTTTGAATTCCGGTGACCTGGGCATGAGCCCAGCACCGGGGTGGAGGAAAGGGGCTAATCCCTGATCCCCCCTCAACTAAATGCACTAACTATACATATACACAACAACTAACACTAACTACAACTGTAAAACTCGAACTATAAACACAATTAACAGTAAAGAACAATGAGTAAGCTAGGGAAGTGGAGATCAGCAAAGCCACGCTCCACAGTTCCAATGACCGTCACGGGCGGTAAGAAGGAACTGAAGGGCCGTTGGGTCAGCAGGGGCATATATCCGGCGCCATAACGGCGCCACTCCAGGGGGCGACCCAGCCGACCCATCGAGTGTTGCTAGGGTAAAAATCTTCCGACGAATGTGCACGCAGCGCGTGCACACCTAATTGGAATTGATATGAGCAAGCACTCGAAGAAGAATAAAAACTTTTGGCGACTTCTTGGCAGTTAAGGAATGAAGTTTTGCCTCATCCGAATGACAATGAGTTGTAGAAAAGAATACTGGTAAGTTATTGAGCTGAGTCAGATTAAAGTCTATTTTAACTTTGGGAGGGAATTTAGGATGCAGATGGGGCACTTTTTCCCTGTAAAAGACAGTGAATGGTGGGTCAGCCATGAGGATCTGTAACTTGCTTACAGTTCTAGCAGATGTGCTTGCTATAATGAAGGCTGTTCTGACTGAAAGGAGAATTAAGTAACCCCACTGGCTCAATGGGCGTTTCTTGAATGGAGTAAGTACTAGGTTAAGCTCCCATGTCAGAGTTACCTCTGTACTGGATGTCATAAACAGATAAGATAGTACTTTATATCTCTTTGACTATAAAGGGTTAACAAGTTCAGTAAGCCTGGCTGTCACCTGACCAGAGGACCAATCAGGAGACAGGATACTTTAAAATGCTGAGGGAGGGAAGTTTGTGTGTGTCCTGTTAGTGGTTTGGTTGTTGCTCACTCTGGGGGCTCACAGGGATCAGACGTGCAACCAGGTTTCTCTCCAATCTCTCCAATACAGGCTCTTATAATTTCAGACTAGTGAGTACTAGGTAGATAAAGCGAGTTAGGCTTATGGTTGTTTTCTTTATTTGCAAACGTGTATTTGGTTGGAAAAAGTTCAAATGTGTATTTGGCTGAAAGGAGTTCAAATTGGTATTTTGCTGAAAAGATTTTAATTTGTACTTATATACTTAGGCTGGGAGAGTATTCCCAGTGTCTATAGCTGAAAGACCCTGTACCTATTACATTTTAAATTTACAAAGATAATTTTTACTGTTTTTCTTTCTTTTATTGAAAGCTTTTCTTGTTTAAGAACCTGACTGTTTTTTTATTCTGGTGTGAGACCCCAGGGGACGGGGTCTGGATTCACCAGGGAATTGGTGGGGAGAAAGGAGGGAAGGGGGAGAGAGAGGCTAATTTCTTTCTGTGTCAGGATTACTCTCTCTCTCAGGAAGAGTCTGGGAGGGGGAAGAGAGAAGGAGGGGGGGAAGGAGCATTTTCCTCTCTGTTTTAAGATTCAAGGAGTTTGAATCACAGTGATCTTCCAGGGTAACCCAGGGAGGGGAAGTCTGGGAGAGGCAACGGTGAGGGAAAGAGTTTACTTTCCTTGTGTTAAGATCCAGAGGATCTGGGTCTTGGGGGTCCCCGGGCCAGGTTTTGGGGGGACCAGAGTGTACCAGGCATTGGAATTCCTGATTGGTGGCAGCGCTACAGGTTCTAAGCTGGTAATTGAGCTTAGAGGAATTCATGCTGGTACCCCATCTCTTGGACGCTAAGGTTCAGAGTGGGGTATTATACCATGACACTGGAGGAAAATGTTTACTCATAGACTCAGACTTTAGGGTCAGAAGGGACCAATATGATCATCTAGTCTGACCTCCTGCACAAAGCAGGCCACAGAACCCTACCCATCCACTTCTATAACAAAACCCTAACCTATGTCCGAGTTACTGAAGTCTTCAAATTGTGGTTTGAAGACCTCAAGCTGCAGAGAATCCACCAGCAAGTGACCCATGCCCCACGCTGCAGAGGAAGGCGAAAAACCTCCAGAGCTTGTGCCAATCTGCCCCGGAGGAAAATTCCTTCGCAACCCCAAATATGGCAATCAGCTAAACCCTGAGCATGTGGGCAAGACTCACCAGCCAGCACTCAGGAAAGAATTCTCTGCAGTAACTCAGATCCCATCCCATCCAACATCCCATCACCACTATTCCTTTCATGAACCTCTTAGCTGTGTCATGTGTGAATTTAGTCTTATTATCAATAAATGCATGGTGTGCAGAAAGGGCTGCTAAGTGGACTTTCAAGAATGATATAGAAAGAGTTCTAATCACTTTAAATGAAGGAGGTATTCAAGTACAGAGTACTCAGAATATGTTTCTGAATCCATATTGTTAGTATTGGCCCAGATTAAAAATCTTTTCCATTTGAAATCATAGCATCTGAGAGTTGACTGTTTTCTGGAATTTATCCAGACACAAGAAAGTTCAAGAGACGGGGACTTTTCTAGGTTTGTCACAATCCTATGGTCCATGCTGTCAAGTGCAGAGAGTGGGGTCCAGCTGGTAAATCCATCTGTTCTGTTGGGTCAGTAGATCTGTGGTTAGTGGAAGAGACCGATAGTTCCCTCTGAACAGATGAAGAAGATCTGGAAACACTGGTTGCCTCACCTGTATTGCGGCAATCAAGGTTATTCTTGTTTTGTCCGTCTTATTCTTCTTATGACTCAGAGAGAATAAATGGGGGAAAAGGTATAAAGGAGACCTATTTCTCAGTCAAGCAGAAATGCATCTGATATGGATTGGATTTCTACTCCAGTTCTTGAACAAAACCTTGGGCATTATGAATTGTATCTGCTTGCAAATAAGTCTATATCTGGATAGCTCCAAAGACAGAATATCTCATTTACTACTAAGATTTTGTGACCATTTGTACTGTTCAGTTCTGTCTCAGCTCAACTGGTCTGCAAGACTGTTGACTTTGCCCATGAGATGTAGGGCTGTATGGTAGACATGGTGCTGGATGCACCAGTTCAACAGTGCCACTGTTTCTCTACACAGTTGGCTGGAGTGGGCCCCTTGTTTGCTCACACAGAACACTGCGGCTGTCTCTATTGCTACATGGATGAGTTTGCCTTGCAGATGAGGAGAAAAGATTTGAAATAAAATGGAATGCTCTTAATTTTAGCATTTGCAGAGTCCCTTTGACTGGTTCTGATAGCCATGGACAGTCAGGTAGTACAAGGGAGCTCCCCATCCCAAGTATAAAATGTTTGAGGTAATCATAGTCAACAAAGCTGGGGGGCTGAACGTTACTCCTTCAAAACACTGTGATGCTGAATCAACCAACCAAACAACGATGGTACCTCTTTCCAAACTGTCAGTTTGGAGAACATGCTGTCCAAATTTGGAAGATAATTCTTTTCTAGCCAATTCTCATCTTGAGGCTGATACTTGACTGAAAGGACTTCTTGTGGAGTCTTTGCTGCCATCAAGATATTCATAAATCCTCCTTCTGGATGGAAGATTATGGCTTTTCAAGAATCCAGAATTCCCCAATAAACTGGATTGACTATGCAGGAGTTGTGATAAAATCACAAGTTTATTCTGAGTCTCAGTTTCTGAAGAGGGATCATGTCTGGACTATAACTGTTAAAAGGTCCTCCCTGAGAGAATACACTGATGAATCAATTGTCTACATAGAAATAAATGTGACTGGCCTGTCACCTTAGATGTGCTGCTGCTGCAGACAGACACTTTGTGACTACTCACGTGCACCTGAGAAGAGAAAAAGGAGCACTCTATAGTGGAAGCGGTCCTCTCGTATGATGAAATGAAAGTATTTGTAATGTGAAGGTCTGATAATTCTAAAATACGCTTAAAAACTGAGAGATCCAAGCCAATCTTGGGTGGATATGCAGGAGATAATTGATGCTAGGGTTAACACAAAGAATTTGAACTCCCTGATTAATAAATTGAATTTTCACAGGTCTAAAGTAGGCAGAAGGTCTCCATCTTTCTTTGGGATCAGAAAGTATCTGGACTAGAAACCCTTTCCATGGAATTCCCTTGAATTCTTCTGCATGGCTCCTTGCTTACATTAGAGACTGAATTTCTGTTCCTAACAGATTCTCACAAAAAGATCCCTGAAGAGAGAAGGGACAAGAGGATTGGTGGGAGGTATTGTGTTGAACTGAATAGAATAAATTTTCTATATAATTTCAGAATCCAACTGTCCGTTGTGAAAGCATGCCAGATGTTGAAGGAGTGGGAAAGTCTTTTTTTCCAAAAGTGGGGAAGAAGGTGGTTGGATAAAGGTTGATCTGATGCTCTTGGGTGTCTCGGCGAATGTGAGGTCTAAGCCCTACTGTGAAAGACAAGGAAACTATTTATTTACCCTTTGTACAAAATTTAATTTTTTTTCTCCTCTGTAGCTGTTGCTAAGATGATGGTTGCTTGAACTGCCATCTCTGCCTGGAGTAGGATAATGAGGAAGATGAATATTGTGGTTTATGATATTTAAAGGCAGGAATATCAAACCTTCTTCTGGATGGCTGGTAGACCCCTTGATAGTAGTTGTGGATCTCAGTACCCTTCCACTTTTCTAGGATTTCATCCATTCCTGAACTCAACAGACCATCTCCCAGGATGGAAGGTTTTCCACACATGTTCTCATCTCTCATACAAGGCCAGATGATCTCAGCCATGAATATCACCTTAATGTTATTGCTGAAGTTGCTGCCCCGGCTTCTGCATCACAGAAGTCAAATGAGCACATCTGCAATAAACCCAGGGGCAGTTCCAGGCACCAGCATGCCAAGCGCGTGCCTGGGGCGACAAGCCACAGGGGGCGCTCTGCTGGTTGCTGCGAGGGTGGCAGGCTGGTTGCCTTTGGCGGCATGCCTGCAGAGGGTCTGCTGGTCCTGCGGCTTTGGCGGATCTCCCATGCTCGGGGCACGAAAATACCTAGAGCCGCCCCTGAATAAACCTCCCAACACGGGAGAGTGGATTTCATGGCTTTTGCCAGCTTCTTCTGGTCTCTAGGAAGGGATCTGGCAAAGCTGGCCAGGAACCAGTACCACCTTGGAGAGAAGATGGACATTCTGACTTGATAATTAGAAAACCTAATGCCAAGTGAAACAGATGAGAAGACCTTTCTGCCTAAGCTGTCAAGCTATTTCCCGTTTCTGTTTGACAGGGTTGGGTGTACTTATCCTCCTTTTTCTCTTTGGACAGCTACAGCAACCACCAGTGAATTAAGAGCTGAATGTGTGTGGAAAAGTGAAACCCCTTCATACTATAGTTAATAACACTTGTCCAACACTTTTTTAAAACATAACTTGACCCAGTTCAGGATGTGATTATTTTCTCTCGATCAGTTGCAATAAACCTTCCAACATAGGAGAATGATTTTATTGATGGAAGGAGATCCCAAAATATTGAATACAGGATGAAAGGTCTCTTTCACTGTGAAAGATATCTTCAGTGTTGTGCCTATTCTTTCTAGCATTTCATGGAAATGAATAGCATCTTCTGATTAAGGAGATGAGGAGATTCCCTCCCCCACCCCAACACACACACAAATATTATCATCAGGAGATATCTGATTGTCTGGTTCCATGTTGGCATCCTGGAATTCAGTGGAACCTCCTGTTTCGTATTCTAACATGTCAGGGACAAACATGGGAGAAGGGTCTCTTTAAAGTGGAGATGCAGACAGAGCTGGACGAATTGGACCGTAAGGAAAGTAAGGAAGGTGAAAACCAGTAAGGTCATCTAACCAAGAGAGGATGTTCCTGCCACAGCCTTGTCTGGCGAGGAGAAGAGGAGGGCCAAGGGAGGTATATAACATTCTCTTTAGTATTCAGTGTCAGACTATCATAATACCATGTAGCATAAAGGTGTTCCCTTTGTCTAAACAATCTGTATATGGTGACAGTATAATGTTTTCTAGTGTGTGTGATCCACCCCCCAGGAAGGACAGGAGGTGGCAAATTAACAGGTCTATCTTAGCCTTCGTCATTATCTGATTGTGGATCCAAATGTGGATCTGACGTAGCTCAAACTAGAGACAGTACTGGCCTTGGTAAGTACAATATAAAAAATGATGAGGGACAGTTCCCTGGAGTAGGTGTATGGGGGGAGGGAGCCAAACCTGAAGGGAAATCTGTAACTGAGCAGGGATGTTTCTTTTCTTTCCAAGTGAAGACAAGGGAGTAAGGATATCAGAGTCTTCAGTTCTTCTTTTAATTTCCCCCAAGAGTATGGTTCTGCAGGTCTGGTTTATTATGTACTTGGACCACTACTGTAATAGTGGAAGTGGATGGTGCCGAGGAGTCTGGTGTGCCTCCACTAATATTTTTTGGAACTGTCACATGCATGGAATTGAGGTATGATGCTTTGTTTGGGATTGATAATCACCATGAACCTTTGGTTTTGGCCTGAGTTCCGAAGATGGTCTTGGAACGGAGGCCATGAGATCCAAGGGGTCCCAGTGTGCAGACAGACTCTGTTAACAGACAGACACAGATACCTGCAGGGCCTGTTGCTTCCTTGCTGGGGACTGGAGATGACAGATCTGAAGGACTGCATTCCTGAGGTGTGGTTCTGCTAACGGAGGCTGACACCAGCAGGGGCCCGCTTTGTTGCGCCAACAAATCTGATGACTGTGGATTCTTTGGTACCGTGATTTTAGATTTTCACTCTGGTAGCAGAATGCCTTGGACAGGATCTTATGCTGCTTTTAAGTCCCCAAAGGAGCTGGGGATAAAGTAGGCCTATCGGTACTCACGAATCCTACAGACTTGGAACTGTTTTTTTTCATTCCTTGTGAGATCTTGGGGTGAAAGTGGTGCAAATGGCATAACAAGATGAAGCATGACCTTTCCCCAAAGGTCATGCTTCATCATGGATGTCTGAAGCTGTAAACAGGGCCAGAGGCACACCTCATAAATCCTGGCTTTCTCCCTTTTGGATCTGCCATCAGCTGTGCACACCTCTGTTGGAGCACTGGAATGGACTAAAAAGAAATTAAAATTTAAATGCTAAATCTTATACTAACT
The DNA here is from genome assembly GCF_007399415.2 of Gopherus evgoodei. Lineage (NCBI taxonomy): Eukaryota > Metazoa > Chordata > Testudines > Testudinidae > Gopherus > Gopherus evgoodei. The sequence continues at coordinate 101,327,159 of NC_044324.1, forward strand.
GAGACCTAGCTAAGGCACTGAGACTTAAAAGTCGATGATTCCATATCAGACTGACCTGACGAAGTTCCTGGTCCATCTGCAACTGAGGTGGCTGGAGCACCACACCCCCTTTTACAGCCTCACCCTCAATGTCAGGAACAGTACAGGGAAAGGCAAGAGGTGCACGGCTATGCTCAGGCAGACTTTGCTATAAGAAATATCCACTGTCAGAGCTACATTGTTGGCACATCTCATAAGTAAGAATGTACAGAAGCCTTTGAATGCCCACTACACCCTTTGGAGTTTAAATGTATCTAAAGCTACAGTTAAATATGTTACTGAGTTCATTAAATCCACAGCGATGATCAACCCTGCAGATTCTATATGAAGACATTAAATGTTCAGGGCAATCACACTGATACATGTCCTTAAAACTCATTAAGGGCATTTTGTTTCATAAAACCAAATTAAAGTTCTTGAAAGTGTTTTCTGAATGTAGAGTTAATGGAATGCTCCTAGATTGCCCTTTGACTCAGATCACTTGGTAGTTTAGAATTTTGGCACCCAGCTTTGTTCACAGCACAGCACAGCACTGTTTCACTAGCTGAGAACTCTGAAGCAGATAATTTGTCCCAGTCTGGTCCCTTTGCATCAGTACAGCAATGCAAAGGATTCTGCCAGCACACAGGGAAGCCCAGTGGGCACAAAGCCAGCACAGCCCTGGGCACAAGGAGTTTGGGGACACGATGAGGAAGAAGAATGGCAACAAGATGCTGTGCTCCTGCTATCCTCAGTTAGAAGTGTTGCCAACTGGAGCAGATTAGAGCAGTCAGAAGACAGTCCAGGTTATGAAAGTGTTTGGTAATTGCTGCTCTGAAGAGATAAGAGGCAATACCCACTGGTCATTCATGATGTTCCTCAGAGATAATGAAAATGGAGAAGCCCATCATTCAGATGTCGTTGTCCACATCCGTCATGTAATTGTACATCTGGCATCAAAATCTTACTTTGATATATTTGTAGAATGCACCAGCTTTTGTCTGTTTCAGGATGCTCTAGGGCCGTAATATCTCTATATTTTATAGAGGAAAGGCGATATTTTTAAGAGGACCTTTGAAACAACAGTAATCCTTGTGACAGTCGTCAAAAGAATAGGATGAACTAGGCTTCCTGAACAATGATACAGTATTATTTTAGTTCTTGAGATCTCAGATTGTCTGTTCAAGGGTGTTACCTAAAAGAATCTTTTCTCCTTTAATGAGAGTGTCAATGAGACACTTCTTGGATTCAAACTCTGGCTCTCAGCTTCAAAGCCAATCTACTGATCAGATTGTGGGTAAGGAGATACCAGGAGAGGGAGGCCAGCTCAATACTGGCACCATAGAGAAAGATGAAAGCCAGAGGATCCTTTGGAACAGCTCTCCTCAAGATTTTAAGTCGAACGCCCAGCTTTCAGTTCTGTTATATAGGTCCTCAAAGGTGACAATGACCACTGCTGGAAGTTAAGATTTCCTCACCAGTCAGCTTTCAGCAAGATCAAAAATGTTGTAAGAGAGCCCCAAAGCTCATGCCAATTCTTAGAAAGCCCAAATAACCTAGATATGACTATAGGCAGAACAGGATTTGCATCTGGCCACTCTCAAGATTCCACAATAATTTCATTAATATTTTCACAAATGATATTGTGACAGATATTGCAACCCAATGCAGTATCTTTGTGGACCACGCCATACTATGTTTATGTATCACTATGAACCAATAATTGTATGCAATTCCAGTGGGGAAGGGTCACCCTAGCTCCTCCAGGAACCAAAACTAGTAGGGGGTGAGTATGGTGAATCAGAGAGGTACCACCCCCAAGGGAGGTATGTATATACTGGCTCAAACTGGGTTTTTCAGAGACCAACAGACACAGAAAGGGTTTTTGATATAAAAAGACTGAGTTTAAAATGACTCGAGGCCTTCTTTCTAATCCAGATATTCTGTTCAAGGGGGGCCCAAACCTTGTGGAAAGGTTGGAAAGACTTTGGGCTGCTAGAGCCCTATAAGACTGATGGGTATCTCCTTGCATGTTTAGTGTGTATTTAAATCGGTTAATTGTTTTTATGTTTTCCCTGTGATGCTTTTACCTTAAGAATAAATGAGCTTGCTTAGAAAGAGCTGCATGGTAACTTGTAATTGCTGGCAATACTCTGTTCTTAAACCTCAGAGAAAGCACGGCACAGGCATCAGCTGTTAGGCAGACTGGCTTGCTGGGGATATCGCAGACTAGGGCAGCGTGCTGTGCAGCCTTAAAACCCCTGGAAAGGAAACGAGTGGGACAGTGGTCCCTATCAGAGACAAGTGATGGTTGGACACCTGAGACCTGATTGGGCATACCTGGAGTGGATCATGACGTGAGGGGGAGGAGGGGGGAAATAGGTGAAGTTACCCTGAAACTGTGTGACAGGTATAAACATACCTCCCCTGCTTGTACCTAGCCTTGAAGAACCTCCTCTTGGGACTTTATGTCTTTATTGTCAAACAAATCCAGAATACACTTTCCTAAAGGTAGCATGATCTGACATTTTAATGAAAAACTGCCTTTGTCAAGAATTAGGCCACTTAATAAAAGTCAATTACTTTCAAAACATATTTAAAAATAGTATGAAGGCTTGTAAAGCAAATATAAATCTAACTACAACACATGTAACGTAATTAAAAAAAAAAAACAAGAAAAAGATTTTCAGAACTTTTTAGGGACAATGCAAAACTCTTCACAGACACTCTAGATCTGCATAATTTAAAATAGAAAAAATAACAGTATCATCCTAAATTAATATTTCAGGCTCATTTACATACAAAGTTAGGGACATACATACTGGCTTTGAGTACAAGATCTGTGGCCTGCTGCTGTAAGCGTTCCCTAGCAGCTGCTAGCTCACTTTCCACCTCCTTGTGTTTGCTTAACAATGATATCTCCTCCTCCTTGACATCATCTAGCTGTTTTTGAAGCACCTAAGGAAACATATAACATAATATTCATTAACACTACATAATAATGCTGTTAAATTTAACAAGCACGAATTTAAAGTATAAATACAGATAACATTTCAGTTTATAAGGCTTATTATTCATACAGAAAACAACACACATATTAACACAGTGTTATGAAGCAAGCTTCCTATTTCTATAAAGTGTACTCGATCTCTGTATCAAATTTAACAAACCTATATATAGGCATATGATTACAGTTTTTTTATAATTTTTATTATTGCCTCTGTAATCCACATTTAGATCCACAATCAAATAAAATCAGTGTGATTTAATCAGTCATTACATATTATGCATACAAAATGTATATTTACCCTTTTTCGAGGCTGAAGCCACGCTAGCTGACAGTCATAAAAAATGATTTCTAAAATAATTTTTTTGGGGGGCGGGGGGAAGCCACTTATACATGTTGTCTAAAGAGATTTTCAGTGGAAATAATAAAAAGCAATGTTAATGTAATCTTAAAATAGAAACTGTATATTACAGAAACGAATTATGGTTTCCATCACAACCATAACCTTATCCCCTTATGTATATGGATTATGAGAGGATCTTTCCTTACATAGCCATATAGCACTAGGCAAGATGAAATACTACACTGTTCAGATATATTCATTTTACCAATACCAGGTAACTATGTGGAAGTATATAAATATTTTATACACTAATCGTAATAAATACAAAAACCCTTTGTTAGAACATTAATAAAGTTACAAAATTAGGCACTCAGAAGTTAGGAAAGGCCAAAATTCATGAGCCTGTGCAAACTTAATCCAGACCACTTGTACATAAGCATTATGATACAGTCTTTAAATGCATGGTCCCATATGGAGAGGCAATTTACCTTGCACAATAACTTGAGTTCTTCAAGATGTGACTCACTGTGGGTGCTCGATATCAGCATGCATGTGCGCCTGTGATCAGAGATTTTCATCAGCTGCATCCACAGGTCCATTACTGCACCCTAAACACACTTGTGCTGTGTACGATGGGGAGGGGCAGACCCGCTGCCACTCCAGTTCTTTCTCAACGATGAAAGTCCAGCTAGACACTCCAATGCAGAGGGGAAGGAGGGCAGGTATTGGAGCACTCTTAGGGATACAGATCTCAAAAGAACTTAAGTTACTTAAATGGAGGTTATTTACCTGTGACTGGAAGTTCTTGGAATATGGGGTCTCTATTTGTATTCCACATGTGAGTACACCTGCACATCATGCACTTGAGCTTGGAGATTTTTAGTAAGCAGCGTCCGTTGGTCCTCATGTTTGCAGTTGTTCTCCTCATGCTCTGAACCGAGGATATAACGGGAAGTACGGACTGATGTTTCTCCAGTTCCGTCTTCTACCGTGAACCCGGTCATGATCCATAGATGAGAGGACAGAGGGCTGGTGGTGGAATACAGAAAAGGACCACACATCCCAAAGAACCTCCAGTTCCTGGTAAGTAACCTCTATTTCTTTTTCAAGTGATGATCCCTATGTGTATTCAACATGTGAGAGATTAATAAGCTGTAGTCAGTCAGGAGGTGGGTGCAAGAATGCAGATGGTATGGCTGTCCATAATACTGACGTCCCTGCACCTGTATCTGTAAAAGAGTATGGACCAATGCATAATGTGTTGTAAAGGTGTAGATGGAACGATACATAGCCACCCTACATATATCTATTAAGAGTACATCGTACAGAGATGCCGCAGAGGCTGCTTGTGCGCTGGTGGAATGGGCTCTCATCCTCTCTAGGGTGTCTTTGTAATTGCTTTCGTTCTCTGTAGGTAGAATGCCAGTGCCTGTTGGGCATCAAAGGAGTGAAATCTTCTCTCCATATCAGATGCACAAGGTTTTGAAAAAAAAATACTGGATGGTTTGATTCATGTGAAAGTCTGAAATTACTTTAGGGATCAATTTCAGGTGGAAACAAAGAAACTCACTCTTTTTGAAAAATGGTATATGATGGATCTCCCATGAGCGCTCCCAGCTCACTCATGCATCTGGCTGACGTAACAGCACTTAGGAAGACAACCTTCATCAAGAGATGGGAACTTACAACAGCTGCCTAATGCTTCAAAGGGAGGTCAGGTGAGAACTGAAAAGATGAAACTGAGATCCCATTGTGGTGTTAGAAGTTTCCCACCAGTGGTCAGCCTACAAGTCCCTTCAGGAATCTAGCAGTCACTTGATAAGTAAAGGTAGTGTGGCCCTCAACTGGAGGATGAAAAGTGCTCACTGCCATGAGGTGGATCCATAGGGAACTGATTAAGAAGCCCAACGTCTTCAGGCTGAGTAGGTAATCTAAAGTAACAGGGGATTCTAGCTGATTCTGTCAAAATAGCACATTATTTCCAAAGAGGAGAAATGTTTCCGTTTGGCTGAACAACATCTAATAGAATCCTTCCTGCTTTGAATGAGGATGGATTAGACCACTAGTGAACATGAGTATTCTACATTCAATGCCTATCCAAATATCAGGCCTTGAGTTGTAGAGGTCCTGCATTGGAGTGCCTAGTTACATTGTTATGTTGCACCAGAAGATCCAGAAATGATCAGATGTTGATAGCTGGACAGGTTCAAATCCTCCAGAGGTCCGAGAACCAGAACTGTCTTGGACAGTTGGGTGTAATGAGGATAACTTGAGCTCTGTCCTGACAAATCTTTCGCAGCACTTGTGGTCTTAGTGAGATGGGTGAGAAGGCATATATGAGATGGCCCTTCCAGGGTAGAAGGGCATCATTCTTCAAGCCTTGGCCAAGAGCTGCTCTGGAGCTGTGGATGGGGAAATTTTGTATTTGCTTGCGAGACAAAGAGGTCCAAGACAGCATTCCCAACTGCGTGAAGATCTTGTTCAGGATGGAATCATGAATCTCCCATTCATGTCTGTGGAAAAAGGTCTGCAGATTCTGTCTGTTAGGGAGTTCTGCGCTCCTAGTAGGTACACTGCTGAGAGGGTTATGTGGTTTCTGATATACCATTTTCAGAAGTAGACTGTCTCTACACACAGGAGAAAGGATTTTGTTCTCCCCATTTGTTTACATAGAAGACAGTCGTATTGTCTGACATTACTTGGATATGTTGGGACTGGATGAGTGGAAGTGTTGTGGGGCTAGTACACCCCCCCTCCCCTGTTTGGGGCAGGGGAGGGGCACATTACAGCCCCACAGCTGAGTCTGTAGCATTGCCTCTGGTCTTGGGGCTGTATGGCCTATAGACCAGAGTCAATGGCATGGCCATTGCTATCAGGGCAGTGTTGCCTATTGGCCAGAGTCAACAGCATGGCCCTGGCTATCAGAACCTGAGGAACCCTCTGTGGGATAGGTGAATGTCTATGTGAAAGTAAGTGTCTTATGTCAGCAGTTGTGAAACGTGCCCTCTTCCAGGGAGGGAATTACTGATGCAAATTTGACCATACAGAATTCTAATTTGAAGATGAATACATTTACTTGGCATAGATCAAGAATTGGTCTGCATCCCTCATTCTTTTTGGGGACTAGGAAATATGCACAGTAAAATCCCTTCCCTTAATGTTGAAGTGGAACTTGTTCTATGGCTCTTCGCTGGAGGAGAGACTCCACCTCCTGACACAGGATTTTCTCTTGAGATTGGTTCCTGAGAAGAGACAGGGAAGGAGAGTATCGGTAGGAGGTGACAGAAACTTGAGTGGATAACAGGAGTGAACAGGTTCCAGCATCCACTTATCCATTGTTATTGCTTTCCAATTGCGTGTGAGGTGGCCACCAAAAACTTGGGTGGGCAGAATACTCAGGCATCAATCAGTATTTTGATTGAAAGTCTCATCAAAAGAAACTCTTCAACTCTGGGTTGGGAGAATGGAAGGCAGTAGATGTCGAGGAAGCCATGTAACTCAGTCCCTATACCTCTGTCATTTGCATGGTAGTTCATGAGAGACAGCACTGATGATAAAATAGTTGAGGGGTTGGGGTTGGTCTTGTTCTGTACCCTGCACATGATGCTTCCTCTTTGGGGTGAGAATATAGATGCCCAGAGAGTCTTTTCCTTAAACAAGTACGCTTCATCACAGGGCAAATATTCAGTGGTACTTTGAGATCTCTCTAGAGAAACCTGAGGACAACAACTAAAGATCCCCTCCTCATAACAACTGCAGTTGCCACCCCTCTGGAAGCAGTATCAGCAGCATCTACTGCAGTCTGAAGCAACGTTTTGGCTACTAATTTACCATCATCAGTTGAGTTCCAGAATTGGACTTTAGCCTCCTGAGGGAGTTTATCTGTGAAGTCCAACAATTTCACATAACTGAGAAAAAGTAAAATTTATTTTGCTAACAGAGCCTGGCAGGTGGCAATTATGAATTTTAGGCTTGTCAAGGAAAAACTTTCCTCCCTAGGAGGATAAGGTGTTTAGCATGCTGGTACAAAGATCTTGGGGTGTTGCAGCCCAGATCTCTCAGTGGCTAGTTGTACCATCAGGGACTTGGGTGATGGGTGAGAGAACAAAAAACTCTGCTCTTTGTATGTAGGATATCCAACAAGGAATATTAGCCTTACTCCTATGGAATTTGTAACGTGTCCCCTAATCTTTTAATACAGTCTTGAAAGGCTTAGCAGGGTAAGATGGTGGGGAAGCCATGACACCCTCATCTGGTGAGAAGGAGGTCTTGTAAGAGGGTATCATTTCTTCCTTTTTTACTGACTTCTGCTCTGAGAGATGTACCCGTGGAGCAGGTCCTGCAGGTGTGGCTGATGCTCCTGACGAGTCTTCCTTTGAGATGGTACCTTATTATAAAGATTGCCATATAGAGCTCAAGGGTTCCAATAAGCCCACTGAGGTGGGACATAAGGGAAAGGGGACAGGACTTGAAGGCTGTCCTTGCCAGGATAGCTAGGTGTGCTTCCTGCTAGGAGCTTCTCCTTCAGTGTGAACCTTGAAAGAGGGAGTTTGGAAGGAAGAGGACTTTTTACAGACACCGCTGAATCTGATGAAGTATCATCCCCTGTATCTCTGAAGAGGCAAGTGGTGCTGGTACCAGTGGTTGGGTCAATATCAGGCCCTGGCAACAGACCTGTACTTGCATTGGTACCAACATTAGAAAGGGAGGCTTGTGAGGCAGCACCAGAGAATGGTGTATTGGTACAGGCTGAAAACATTGTTCAGTACCTCAAAGAGTCTGTATGTAGACAGTGTCAGTACCAGACAGCGAGTCACCATCTAAAATGTGAAAGGAGGGTATGTAGGCTCTGGGAGATGAATCAGTACTGGGGGAAAGTATCTTTCAGTACTTCTCAATACCAGTGATCTGGGCTCTTCCTATGACCTGCTGCAGAAACAGACCATTGGAAGTTCCCTCAAGGGTCTGACACACAGCAGTTCCATGGCTCCTAGTTGGCTCAATGCCTTACATAAAACCAAGGGGCATTTCAGGAAGTGTCCAGACAACAGCATGGTTCTTCTGTAGCTGCCACGACTACTCCTGCTCCTTGCTTTTAAATTCCTACCTTGACCTCAACTGAACTTTGCCTCCTGACTTGGACTCAGACCCTTGGTATCAACACTGACCTGGACCTGACTACAAACTCTTCTGCTACTCCCAGCCTCAGGTTTGCACCTGCTCTGATCCTTGGCCCTGACTGCCCTTGTTGGGATCCTAACAGTTTTCCTGGACCACCCTAGCCTATGATGAAGACCTACTCTGGGGGAATATGGAGACAGTGAGCCACTCCCTGTCCAGCCTGTCACAGAGAGTACTGGAGATGCCTGAATGGGCTGACCACTCCCAGGAGGATCTCCCTACCCTTCGAGCCCAATTATCACAGCTCACAACAGAGAAACAAGCTCTGTGAAGGCTATCCACCTACCTCCATGAAGAAAACCCGGCACTACGGGCCCAATTGGCACAGCACACCACACACAACCAGATGCTACGAGAGCAGGTGGCCCAGCAGAGAATGCTGCACTAAGGGCACGCACTGCAGCCAGGACCCAATCTCCTCAGTCCTCCCAGAATGTCTTAAAGGGGACAGCCAAAAATTCAGGGGAGTTGTTAACCAATGCCCCCTGCTGTTTCTGCTCTGCCCCCAGTCCTAGCCCCTGATCAAGTAAAAGTAGAACCCTACTTGAACGAGCAAATCCAATGCTGTTGAACTGGGATGCCTTTCTCCAAGCATTCTCTGCCATATTTGACAATCCCCACTGTGCCCACTTGGCAGACACAACCCTGTGCAAACTCCAGCAGGGGCAAGGACTGGCCTCTTCCTGTGCCACCCACTTTTGACATCTGGTCTCCAACACTGAATGGAATGAAGCAGTCCACCTCTACCAGTTCTGGTGAGCATTACACAAGGAAGTTAAGAATGAACTAGCCTGTATGGATGCCCAAACCAAACTAGTTGCCTTCATTGACCTAGTCATACGCATCAACAATAAGCTGTATGAACGACGTGAGGAAAAGAAGGGGTCTGCATTACCAGCTGGCCAGCGCCCCTTGATATCTGTGTACAACCTGAACCCATCCAGCTGGATAGTGCCACCTGAGGGAAAAGAGCACCGTCGTTGCCACAGGCTGTGTTTCTATTGTGGGAGATCTGGCCTGAGCTCCAGCATGGTGCAATTTGGCAAACCACCATGCTGAGGCCCAGTAGAAGGGGTTGACCTGGACAAACCCTGAGGTAACACACTCCTACTCCTCACTGAGGCATGCCCCAGGCATGGTTAACATTCCCCGCACCTTAAGGTCTAGGTCCACCTCTGTGTTCCAGGGGAGCCCTAAAGAATTCCACCACAGAAGACACTGGTGGATTCTGGGACAGCAGACAACTTCATAGAAGGGAATGAGACACACGCTTTCTCAGTGGGTTTCACTGATATTTGCTGACATCAGAAGATTAGTGATACTCAGTATTCTTTGGTCCCATTCCAGGCATTAGAGGGGAGTGTGTGCTAGTGATCACAAATCATTTTGCCCAATTCCCCCAAATTTGACCCCTTCTGCCCTGGCAACCAGTCCCTGTCCCAGTTTCCATTCAGGCTTCAAGTCCCAGTCTCAGTCTCCTTGCCCAGTAAGTCCAAGACTCTCCTTCAGGGGTTCCCCTCCAAATCCTAGTTTCCCACCTCACTCCAGTCACCTTGTCCTGCCAATTCCAGTTTCCCCTTCCAGCTCTTTGTCCCCCATCTCCTTGCCCAGCTAGTCCCAGTACTCCCCTCCTGGGTCCTCATACAATCTCTTTCTTTTTCTCCCAACCCCGCCCTCCAATAATCTCTCCTGCCCATACTCCCTAACTCCCGGTCCCAGGCCCTCCTCCTCATGTGCCTCATCATTCAGAGCTGGAGCATGCTCAGTGCACAAAGAATCTAAAGAGATTTTAGCTGTGAAGTTCTAACGAGTCTCTATTTAGCACATGGAAACTGAGATTTTTCAAAGGCTTATAACTTGCCAAGTTTGAGCAGATTTTTATGGGAGATCAAAAGGCACAAAGGAATCCTCCATTCCAAATTTCAAGTCATTAGACCATCTAAACAAAATAGTAGTTAGAATTATTTTACGACATGGAAAAATTACAAATTTTCCACTAGCCCCATTTTTGGAAACAGCTGAACAGCTTTAGCTAAAATTCCCCCAAAAAGAGTCAGACTGAGGCAGACACCTGTCATGGAAAATTTCAGTCCGAAAACTTAAAGTTTAGCATAGGTATAAACAACTGAAAACAAGGTGTTATAATGGGAAGTATCAGGCAACCTTAATGATATGTGGTACTGCCAGATCTATCCATAATAAATAGGATTTCCATATGCTCCCTTTGCTCCTCTTGCAGGATAGGAGGCAGGGTGGGAGAATCAGGGAGCGTTCATGTTATGAGGCCAAGGACTGGGAGTTAGAATTGCCTTTTATTAATTGTAATATAACGCCCCCCCTCATTCCTTTGCCTTCTTTGCCTTGAAAGCATGGAGTTCTTGCCATAGTCCTTCTGCTTTGCCTCCTCTTCCTCTTCTCTACCTTCTAATTCCCTATGCTTCTTTTCTCTTAGGCCTTTTAAATAAAAAAAGGAGAAAGGAGAAGATGGAAAAAGCTGAGACTCCAAATTCTGCATCAGCCAAGAATCCTAGGCAGAGGAAAACTAAAAGACTAAATTCTTCACTCTACATCCAAGTCTTCTGCACAGATCAGGGGTTCTCAATGGGGAAAAAGCAGGGCAGAGTCCTAGGGAGCCAGCACCTGTAATATATGGGAGAAGATAGCAAGTGGGCTGTCATGTCCGGAAGGAGATCCACTAACCCAGATCTCATGGCAAAGCAGAACCCAGTCTCTTTGATTACCCCAACAGAATATTATCTGCCCATAGGGTGGACACAAATGCACCCTTCCACCATCTGCATCTCAAAAGCCATTCTTCCATTCTGTTTTATTCCCCAAGGACCCCACTGATAAAATGGCAGACCTGGCTTTTCATAAGGTTTGAGCTCACAGTGGTTGCCTCCTGAATCTCTGTTCATGCTGTCTGTGTGTCTTGCACCCTGCAAATGAACCTGAGAGACTCTTCTTGAACCCGACCATAAAAGTTTAGGTCTCCTTTCAGATTTCACCTAGGCCAGCTCAGACCTTTGATGTTCCCAAATTTACCCTAAGATCCTTCATATTTTCCAAGTGGGCTGCAGTGCAGAATGGATACACCTGGCTTTGAGGACTGAATGTTGTGACGAATGCAAATATAAGCTGACTGATCTCTTCTACAAGGTGATCACACTTGAAGTGGGAAGTCCTCAATAAAGCTACCAAAGGGCAAATAGAATCCCATAGAATCATTTCTTCTAGTCTCAATCTACAAAACTCTACGCCTCCTTCCCTCATAGAAGGAAATCTTTCAACCCTCTGGTCCCCAAAAGCCTGCTTTATGTTTTTGGGGCTTCATATCCTATTTTAGAGCAGCTTTAGAAAACAGCATTAGGTCAACTCTCTGAAAATGTGTACCATATTTGAGACATTACTTGTGAATGCCTCTTGTATGTGTCCAAGAAATATACATAGGAGAAGTTGATTAATAGGTCTCAGTCATACCAAAGAGTGTCCTTTCCCATTTTCTTTATACACAATGATGTATTTGTTCAACATATTTTAAATTAAATACTAGATAACAGCTGGCACAAATAACTGTAGTGACAAATATAATGTAGCAAAATGGAAATATTTTCTTCATAGTCCAATACAGCAATATAGGATATTTACAGGACTAGTCACTTGTGTGAGGTTACTCATATGTGTAAGTGTTTGAACCTACCATACACTCTAAATCAGTGTTTCTCAAAATTTTCTAGCAATGATACCAGTATACCAGAATCAGACCTCAGTTGTACCAGATACTGACCACCTTATTCCTCCCTTGCCCTGGAGCCAGTCACCCACCCTTTTAAAAACAAATAAAAGGTGAAACTGGATTCTAATATGGTGAGCGCTGAGGGAGAGCCACTGCTCAGTGCTCATTTGACTGTGTACTCTCTAATCTGCAATGAAACTTTCAGCACTTCAATTCCTATACCATAATGCTGGGGAATAGATCATCAGTAAAATAGGTGAAAGGCGACAAAAGCTTAACTGTCAAAGCTAATGTGTGTAGGGCCCTAACAAATTCATGGCCACAAAAAACGTGTCGCGAACCGTGAAATCTGGTCTGCCCCCCATGAAATATGGACTTGTGTGTGCTTTTACCCTATTCTATACAGATTTTACAGGGGAGACCAGCATTTCTCAAATTGGGATCCTGACCCAAAAGGGAGTTGTAGGGGGGTTGTAAGGTTATTTATTTTGGGGGTGGGGGAGTATTGCAGTATTGCCACCCTTACTTCTGCGCTGCTGCGGACAGTGCTGATACCTTCAGAGCTGGGCTTCCAGCCAACAGCTGCCACTCTCCAGATGCACAGCTCTGACAGCAGCACTCCCACCAGCAGCAACGCAACCTCCACTACAATAACCTTGCTACACCCTCCCCCCTCCAACTTCTTTTTGGGTCAGGACCCCTACAACTACAACACTGTGAAATTTCAGATTTAAATATCTGAAATCATGACATTTATGATTTTTAAAATCCTATAACCGTAAAAATTGACCAAAATGGACTGTGAATATGGTAGGGCCCTACATACATGCTAATGATTTGCCACTGCTGTATATATTTTAGGTTAGTTTAATTTCTACTAAACACATTGGAACTTAAAAGAATGATGTGATGTCAGTCTCACCTGAACAGTGTTTTCTGCTGTACTGAGAGCTACCTGAAGCTTTTGGCATTTTTCTCGCAGACTACCCGCTTCATCCTGTACCATCTGCAATTCAGTCTTCAGTTTCCCAAGGTTCTTCCGCAAAACAGCTTCTTGGCTTTGAAACTCTCTTCTTAGCTCCACTTCTTTCTCTTTACAGGCATGCAGGCTTTCAGCTGTAAAGAGCTGAGATCTTTTCAAAGCATCAAGTTCATGTTCATAAAAGGATTGAGCTTTGCTGAGTTTACCTTCATACTCCTCAATGAGTTTTTTCCTCTCCAGTCTTAGCTCTTCAACTTTGCTGTTTAAATCTTCCAGTTCCAAGCTGTGCAACTCCTCTAGCTTCTCTTGCCCCTTACTTAAAGTAGCATTCTGATTCTGCTGAGTTTTCAGAAGTTCTTGAATCTCCAATCTGTGTGCTGCTCTCAAGTCTTCCAGAGCTGAGCGTTTGTCTTTCTCAAACTGTACTTGCAACTGTACAAAGTTTCGTAGCCTCTCCTCAAACTTCTTTCTAATCTCTTCTACTTCTCTTGACATAGTTACTACTCGCTGGACATGCTGGGCTTCTGCACAAAGCTGCATATCTTCAACTCTGTCCTTGTAAGCTTCAAATTCTGTCAAGGCTTGATGTTTCATCTTTTTATGATCTTCCAATGACTCTTCCAAAACCTGGATCTTTCTCTTAAGATCCATTTCTTCAGCAACTTTACTCTTATACTGTAAGAGCTTCTCTCTTGTTTCTGCAAGAATTTGTTGGATTTCTTCTTCATGAGCATCCTTAAGGGCTTGAATAGCAGCTTCATGTTCATCATTCTTAGTGTTTAAAGCATATATTACCTGCAAGTTTAAAACAGAATTTTATTAATTAAAAGGTATTCAAACTTATTGCTAAATCAAAAAATAACCATTTTGACACGCTGTCACAAATAGTCATACACATTCATGACACAAAGAGAGCACCATACATTTTTAGGAATGAGACATCATAGGCCTTTTGTACCAGATATTACAGTAGTTTTATACATTTGAGTTAAACAGCATTGCTGTGCTTCTTGCAGTGTGATTCTGCTGGTGAATATGCACTTGGCGTTGTCATACGCAAGTACTGCAGAAGACAAGGAATAGTTGATGTACCCAAGAACACTCAAATATTAATATAAAAGATTTGCAATATGGATAAGAATTTTTCTGCTAGAGAGTAGTGCATATCATTTAAACAGTAGAGCTGACTGGGAAATGGAATTTCTGTCCCTTGTGAAATGTCAAGATTTTGAAAAATAAATTCTCCTTTATCAAGTTGAAAAGTCCAAATTTTTCACAGAACTGAAATTCCAAAATATTTAATTTAGGGCACACCAAATGCTGCTGCTTGGCAGGCAGGTGAGCTGTCAAGGGAAATATTTTCAAGATTTAAATTTGACATAACAAGAAAGTTGTTTAAAAAGGACGATTATTTCACCGTCTTTTCAACTAATTTCTAAACAGATATTTGCACATGCTTTATTAATGAATTTAAAAAGAAGAGATAATACTTTCAGGATTTATATGCTTTCTCATATTATACTGTGACGTTACTGATATGAACTATGACCGTATAGATCATTGTTGCAACCAAAGTCCTATAGTTACACCAAGTCTTGTACAAAGGAGGTCCAGTAAGGTGCCTATGGAAAGGTTATGATTTGCTGATTATAATTATGCTATCTGTATGTGTGTATCATTTTTGTAGTTGAAGTTATGAATATTGGCTATGTACTTGTATCTCACTGTGTTTTGATTCTAAATAGCTTCAGTGAAACATTTGGTCCGCTTCTTGAGAAAGGTCTATTCTCAGTAAGTGCCCAGTCAAGAAACACTTAACTGACAATGAACGCTGGGATATGCCAATCCACATCTGAGCTTTCCTGGGAATGTTCAAACTAACATGTAAACAATGGCTTCAGCCTGCAAACTGAGTCATGCATGGATATGCGACTCGCTCATGTGACTCCAAACTCCATCTTGCTGCAGTGATTTTCCACAGTAAAAATAAAGGGGTGTTCTTTCACAGGGCAGAGACTATAAAAGGTCATGGAAACCCCTCCATTTTGTCTTCAGTCCTGCTGCTTACTTCTGGAGGAAGCTTGCTACACATTGAAGCTCTGAACAAAGGACTGAATGACCCATCCCTGCTGTGGATGTACTCCAGAGACTTGATTTGAACCTGCAGTTTATTCCATCACTGCTACAAGACTGAACCAAGAACTTTGCCATTACTGAATGTAGTTGATTCCATTTAACCAATTCTAACTCTCATCTATATTTCTTCCTTTTTAATAAATAAACCTTTAGATTTTAGATTATAAAGGATTGGCAACAATGTGATTTGTGAGTAAGATCTGATTTGTATATTGACCTGGGTCTGGGGATTGGTCATTTGGGATCAAGAGAACCATTTTTCTTTTACAGGGATATTGGTTTTCTTAACCATTCGTGCCCATAACGGGTGGCATTGGTGGTGATACTGGGAAACTGGAGTGTCTAAGGGAACTGCTTGTATGAGTTATGGTTAGTCAGTGGGATAAGACCGAAGTCTTCTCTGTTTGGCTGGTCTGGTGTGCCGTAGAGGTCGAGAAACATCAGCCTGGGGCTGTGACTGCCCTGCTCTACGCAATTTGTCCTGAATTGATACTCTCAGTTGTGTCCTGCCAGAGGCAGCATCATTACATACACTATTAATATTGTTCTGCGTGCAAGCAGTACATAGGGTTTGGGGATTTATAGCAGTTAACTCCTATGCTGGGAGAGAAATTAGTGACAGATTCACAGTATTTCCTTCTAGTTTATTTTAGATACAATATGCATACAGGTCCTGTTCATCTTGAATAAAATGATAAATATGACAGCAAAGCTGTATATAGATAATTCAACTTTTAGGACCTTAGCTGACACACGGTTTTGTCCAGAACTTTAAGTCAAGAGGCTGTATTTCTGTCTCTCAGCATATGAGCTGTTTCCTGACTGTCTCGAATATCTTAATTTCTGCTCCCAAACACAAATACTAATAAAATCCTTTTGTATCTGCTCTGTTACTGAGGAATCACTAATCTACAAGGGCCTGCCCCACATTCAGCAGGTTGGTTTCCCTATTTTTAATTGGTGCCCCATGCCTGTCTTGTCTATTCAGATTGTATGTAAGTTCTTGGGAGCAGAGACTCTTATTGTGCATATGTCAGTGCCTTGCAATCTTGGTTAGTACTTCTAGGTACTACTGGAATGCAAATAATATAATCCTTTCATAGAGGATTTCATATTTATATTTCAGTAACATGTACTTTATTACCATAACACTATCTCAATTGCAGAACAGTATTCCCCACTATTGTGAGCATTAACTGATTGATCTCCACTCAGACACAATGCCTAAAATAGTAAAACACTTCTTTTCACACCCATTATATATGTACAGTAATTTCTCACTTAACATTATAGTTATGTTCTTGAAAAATGCAACTTTAAGTGAAATGATTTAAGCGAATCCAATTTCCCCATAAAAATTGATGTAAATAGTGGGGGCCTAGGTTCCAGGGAATTTTTTCCCCCAGAAGACGACATTATATACATATACCCTATAAGTTTTAAACAATTTTAACCCAACCATTTCATACTGTACTCAGCAATGATGATTGTGAAGCTTGGTTGAGGTGGTGGAGTCAGAGGGTGAAAGAAGGTGGATCATACAGCTGCTCCTCTTGCTGTTCTTTCCAATGTGCTGGGGGGGGGGGGTGCTCAACCCCTGGCTCTGCCCCCACTCCACCCTTTCCCCCAAGGCTCCACCCCTGCCCTGCCTCTTCCTGTCCTGCTCCACCCGTTGCCCTCGAGCGTGCTGTGTCATCACTCCTGCCCCTTCTCCCCCAGCCTCCTGAAAACCGCCAAACAGCTGATTGCTGTAGGCAGGAGGCATGGGGAGGGAAGGGGGAGCTGCTGATCTGTGGGACCACTGGCAGGCGGGAGGTGCTCGGGGTGGTGGAGGGGAACTAATCGGTGACTGGTTCCAAGCCCCCACGGCCAAACAACATGATAAGCAAACATTGCGCAACTTTAAATGAGTATGTTCTCTAATAGAATAGCGACGTAATGAAAAAAGGTTTACCAAGAAGAGATTAAGTTAGGAGTTACTGTATTTTCTTTGTTTCTAACAAGCTTCTTCATACAAAGTCTCACAGATGACAACTGAAATAATAAATGTCTTAACTTGGAGTGCCTCCTGTCCATTTTTATCTCCAGTATTTCCTGCTGCAATTAACTTCAATGTACTTTGCAGAAAAGATCCCCAGAATCAGAGATGCTTTCTGTACAGCACAACCATCAGAGCTAACTCACATCACCACCATCAGACCACCACCATTCTCAGCTTGACCATTTTACTCATCAGGACGTCCCTAAGGCAAGTCCAAACCACCGCATGTGTATCTGATGCCTGCCTTTTCTGCCTTGTGAATGAGCACCTAGGCCAGCTACTAATATACATCATTAATGACTCCTTTGAAAAAGGCAACTTATTCTCCCTAAAACATGTTGTAGTCCAACCAGTTCAATTGCTTCATGCAACTGACTTTGTTAACTACTTCCTAGTGCTCAATAATGGGAGCTTGAGCAAGGTAATTACAAAACTAGAGGAAAAAACCTCCAACTATACCTGACCTCTGCCAGTATCCTGGTCTCATCATTACCAGGATTTTTTATACTGATGTGCCACAGAAATGACACTAGTCACAGTGGTTCTCAACCTATGGCTCAATTAGCACACAGCTGCGGCCCATGTGACATCCTCAATGCCAGGTAGTATTGGATGTGGCCCACAATGGTAAATAGATTAAGAACTATTGCACTAGTGGATGTTGTTCTAGTATTGGTTGAGTCACCATTCATATTCTTATTGCTGGATCTCTCAACAGCATTCAACGTGGTTAAATATAGAGGTTTTGCTATCATGTCTTAAAGATTTGCCAGGGGTGGAAGGAAACTGTTTGAACTCTCTCAGATTCTCTCTCTCAACCCACTATCACAAAAAGCTCAGACTTCAGAACTGTCATCTGTGGTGCCCTTCAAGACCCCATCTTCACCCCACACACACTCCATATCATTTAACCTTTCTGTTATTGAATATCCCAAAAATACAGTGGCCAGGAAAACTGGCTAGTCAAGAGGCTTCAATGAACCCTGATGGATACAGACTTGGCAACAATGATCCATACTTTCATGCCCTCTAGGCTTAACTAATTAACACACGACATACTTGGGAATGATAGTAGGAGCTTTTGATGAAAATCCAGCTGGCACAACAAACAGCAATCCACTTACTAAATAACACAGGATGAAGGAAACACATCACACTAGTGTTCAGATCATTACACTGACTTTGCACAGAACACTCGTTCAAATTCAAGGTCCTGGTCGTGATTTTCCAAGCCCTAAATGGGTTGGGGCCCCAGCTATCTCAGGAACCATGTCTCCCTAAATGATAGCTATACTTACTGCTTACTATGGAATTACCAGTGACAGTGGTGATAATTACAAGAGTCAGAGATAGAATGTTCTCTTCAGAGGGCCCCTAACTGGGTAACTCCATTGCAAAATAGTTAATAACAAACACTAATCTAACTATCTTCAGACATAAATTTAAACTTGACATGGCCTTCCCAAAATAATGAGCAAGATGAAGGAGGAAGGCCGGCTGAAGGAAAAATAACCTGTAAGTAAACTTCATGAACCTATTCTTAACCCCATGAGCTACAGCAAGCAGTCTAGTGTCTCCCAGTAACATCTGCACATGAAACACGGCAGCCTCAGGTCATAGTGTTACACTGAACACTAGTAGATCAACATAATATTAGCTTTAATAAAGGGCACTATATCAAGTCCCAAGACTCATAAGTTCAACTGACTAGCACAGTAAATACTATGGCTTGGTTCACTGTCATTAGCATATATAGGTGCAACTGCTTCCTTCAAATTATGTTTTCTTTGAGATTTGGTACAATCATAAATGTTTATCAATTGCTGTAGTATACTGTCTGAGAACAGGACAGCCTTTGAGAAAGAGTAGGCAAAGTAATGAGTCCTTGCTCCCCTCTCATAGGTAGAAGCAAAAGCTGGGGCCAGTTGGCCAGCTAGTTCTTCTCACCTTTGGGAAATGGAAGGATCTTGCCAGCTTTTTGCCCTGTCAGAAACTCAGGGGGTAGAGGAACCAGAACCAGTTTCACCTTGCAAGGGCTGTGAGAATGGTGACATTTTTAAGCTGCATGTTACATGTCACTAATTTCAATATACTGTATATTGCCCTACATTCATGAGGGTAATAGCATACATACATTTTTGATCAGGTAACCAATTTTTAATCATTAGTATTTAAGCACAAAATCTCCCAAGTGTGTTATTTTATGTATAATTTTTAATATATAAAACAAAATAAATCTGACTAGTGTTTGAATTGAAAGGGGAAATTATTGAAGGTGGATTGGTGGAGAGCAAAGGTGATTTCCTTGTCCCTGGTGAACTTCACATTTCTCATGTCCTCAGTTTTTGCCACTGAGGTTTTGTCTTGACTCTCATTCCCCCCTCCCCTGAGAAAACTTCCAAAACACTCAAAAAAAATGGAGAAATGTTACACAAGACATTCATAATACCCCTCACCCCTGACAGTTCCAATATCCTAATTAAGCAGGATATCCCTCTCCCTCCCTCTCCCCCAAAAAGCCACTTACAGAGTGAGTTTGGCATTTTATAGGCTACAAGAGTGTCAGGATCTTTTTTTGGAGAGGGCTATGGAAGATTGTGTTATAATTTTAGATTTTTTAAATTTAATTCTATGTTCTTAAGTATGAATATAATTAATCTCCAGTTCGTTGTCATGAATATTTCTGGTAATTTCAAGTTAATGTCCTATCATAAAAAGGAGGCCTTTTCTTTGGCTAAGCTGTGTGTGTGTGACACTTACACTGCATACTTTGCCAAGTGAGGTATTAAAAACATAGAGAACTTGTTTTCCATTCCCTTCAGGCTCTGTGCTCTGTACCTTTTCCACAGAGGAAAAACAATAGTTCCTCTCAACCTATATTAAAAAAAAAGAATGTAATGAGTATGAATTGTTCCAAGTAACAACACTGGATAACATGCTCGTTTCAAAAACTAGGCCATAAAAACTGAAAGGATTCTGAAGTCAAATTAATAACCATTCAGAAGATCCCAGGCTGTTGGCTCTAGTTCTTCTAAAAATAAATGAAGAACTAGTCTACCAATTTGCAATGATGAGAATACCCTTCTACGCACATGCTTACTTCACCATCGAGAACAGATGATATACTTGTATTAACAATCCCACATTTAAAAAATATTTGGCAACTGGCGGCAAGGTATGTTCAGTAAAAGGACTCAACTTTGGAATTCATGCAGGTCCAACAGAATAAGAGCTTAATGATCTTCAGGATATGCTATAAAGCCAATTTACACAGGACAAAACTCTGCCGGTTATATCTACTCAACTCCCATGGAGCTCAATATGAGATAACCATGTGCAGCAAAGGACAGAATGTGGACACTGTAGGCTTTTTCATAGGAGAGGCTTGGTGGTCTTCGAAAATTTCTATTGTGGGGGAAAGGAGAAATCTCAGAAAGACTTTAATGGACACAAAGTTAAATTTATTATTTAATCAACACTTTCAGCATGCTTAGACATTAAAGCACATATCAAAATAAAAAACAGAAAGTGTTTCTACAGGTTAAAGTTTAGCTAACAAAACAGGCAGATTTGAAAGTAATTCTGTATCACTGTGTATTTGCATCACAGTGCATTTTACATATGCAAAAATTATTCACAAGAATTCATTATTATTTTGCTGGAAAGTAACAGTGATATGGATATTACTTTGCTTAGATTTAGGTGTTAAACAAAAGTCACAGTAGCCATCTGTTTTTGTTACTTGGGAGAATTGTACTCTCTCATTTACCCTTTCCAGCTAAAAAGGAGATCTAATGTATCCTGTAAATACATTACGACAAACAAGCTAACAATATTTATCTATTTATTGATGGTAGAAGTTCTAAAGTTAATCTCTAAACTGTTCTAACAGCTGAAGCTAGCTCAGCAAGCCTGCAAATGTGGGGAAAGTGAAATAAAACAGTTTTGCAATTACATGTACAAGATACACAAGTTAGTTTAGGGATATATAGTCTGCTTTAAGGAGAAAATGGAACTTCACAAACTTCCCCTTGTCAAGAGTTATTAATACACTCTTCCACTGTGAGTTGTGACTTTGCTCCATTCACATCCTGTGTCCAAGCCCCCAAAAGCATCTCAAAAGATTGGAGGCAGCACTGGGGTTCCATGCCAGCTCCTCTCTGCACACCAGCTGTGCCCTGATGGCTACTGTTTCCTGAACCTATTTTTACCCCAAGGGAAAGTTCCATAGCATAGAAGGGCAAAGATGGCTACGTTAATTTCATAATACCCACCAATATACGTAGGACCAGGGTATGATATTGCCTCCCACTCATCCCCAATCCTTTCCTCTCTCAAATACACTTCTACCCCAATATAACGCTGTCCTCCAGAGCCAAAAAATCTTACCGCATTATAGGTGAAACTGCATTATATCAAACTTGCTTTGATCCATGGGAATGGGCAACCCCGCCCCCCGAGGTACTGCTTTTCCGGTTATATCCAAATTCGTGTTACATTGGGTCAAGTTATATCAGGGTAGAGGTGTATGGGGAGCTAAATTCCCTCTAAGCTGTGCAACTGCGCAGCAGGCTCTAAAGGGCCACACAGTTGTGCAGCCACAGGGGCCTGGTCAGAAGAGAGGTATGAGGATGGGCTAGGAGAAGAGCAAGTTGGGGTGTGCAGGGCTGCCGCAGGCCTCTCCCCTGGCCCAGGAGCTGCTGCCGGTGGGCAGAGGCTCCTCTCCCCTGGCCCGGGAGCTGCTGCCGGCGGGCAGAGGCGCCTCTCCCCTGGCCCGGGAGCTGCTGCCGGCGAGCAGAGAGTTGGGAGGGAGTCCTCTAGCTCCAATCCTGGGGCAGCCTGCACCCCAAAGTCCTCATTCCTGGCCCCACCCCAGACCCACACCCCTACCTGGAGCCCTCACCCCCCCGTACCACAATGCTCTTCCCCAGCTCTGGGCCCCATCCTGTACCCCAAACCCCTGTACCTTAGAGTCTGCAGCCAGAACCCTCAGCCCCGCAGCCCATAGCCCCCCTCCCATACTCCAAACCCCTCAGCCCCACCCCCGCCACACATCACCTCCATAATGGTGCACATAACAAAATTCATTCTGCACATGGATATAAAAAATTAGAGGGAACAATGATGGAGAGTCCTCAAGTATGCATTGGATACTACTGCATGCTTAAAATGGGTCTTCTGTGCCTTTCACTAGCAGAAGTGGAGGGTGTGATATGGTCCTTGGAGTCTATTGTTAATAGTGTCTATCATTTCAAATTAATTTTACATTTTCCCTAGTAAAACTTTATTAATATCTACAACTGGCCAAATCTTGAGGTCAAGCAAAACTCACTATGAAGTCAATGCAAATTTTGGTAAGAGGTAAGTGAAAACTGAATAAGGACTTTGAGATATTTTTCATAATTACTACGCTCAGATAGGTAATTGAACTGAATGATATCTACAGAATGCTTTCTTGATGCTGAAATTATATTGAATTTATTGGACTGGATTGTCTGCAAGGCAAATCAAACAGAAGAGGTGAACTAGCCTTGAAATTAATGTGTGGGACTGCTTTGTCTAGTCAAACTGTATCATGAGAAACTGCTGCTCCTCTGTCAGTCTGTTGATTATTTCCCTTTAGTCTGAAGACTGTTCTGCAGTAGAGAGCTAAATTTCACTGCTGGTATCCAAACCCGACCCACCCACCCACACACACACAAAAGTAATAGGAAAAAAATTTCAGCTAGACCAAAAACATTCTTTCCATTGAGTAGATTGGGGAAGGTTGTGATGAGGTATTAGTCTAGCAAGATTTGGAACACCCTGAAGTAAATGTTAGCATGGTTTCATAATTTTTTTTAAAGCTATTGTTGATGCCAGTTACTTTCTAAAATGTTGTCTGTAAATCACAGTACCTCATATGTCAGGGAGTCACTGTTTTTCTCATATTATAAATTATAAAATGAAGTAATCTAGAAGATTTTTTTTTAAAAGATGCTTTGATGAAGACCAGGTCATTTAAATTATTCCCTCGAATTACTACATTTCTAACTAGAGTTCATGTTTGTTATATTACTCAGACATTTATATTAAGCCTTCAAGCCAAGATGCTATTAATCACGTCTTATGAACGATAAATGTAGTTAAGTGTATTTTAAAATAAACAGCAAAAAATTAAACTAAAAATATTACTTTAACATGTTACAATCTAATAGATCCAGAAAAAAGCACAGGCAGTACTTTTATCATAGATCCCACCATCAGGAGCTGCAGTGTTGCCAATTCTCATGATTTTATGAAGAGTCTCAAACTATTTGGTGTTTTTCCTAAAGCTCCAGCTCCTGGATTCATATGATTATTCAAGACTTTTAGCTTTCATTTGAAAAATAGCAAGCTTTTAGCTCTCATAGCTGTGGTGAAAAGCTTGAAAATTTGGGAGAAATCCTGGATCCATTGAAGTCAATAGCAAAAATCTCACTGACTTCAATAGGGTCAGGATTTGATTCTAAATGACCAAGGCACAGAAGGCAAATAACCTAACATTTATTGTTATATAACACCACATGATTTTAAGCCAATCTCATGATTTTTTTAGATTCGGATTCATGATTCTGTAATACTTGAGTTACTAATGCTTCAGCGAGCTGTGAGAGATCCACAGAACGCAGCCACTTTGCCATCCATGCACTTTCTTTGCAAATGGGCACACTTCCTCTAGGTGGCACTGAGAAAGGTAGCTTCACTCACTTTGGGAATATCAGTCCTTGCTAAATCCTGCTGTCCCCCCACCCAGCAACTTCAGAATCTCTGAAACTAGCAGTTTCCTATCAATCACCACTACTAAAATTGCTTCTTGTAAATTCCCACCTCTACTACAATAACTTAATTGTCATCAGCTTCTCCCTGTCCTTTGACTCCCACCTTCCAGCTGTTCGAAAGAATGACATATTCTTCTCCTACTACTCTGTAATTACATCTCTCCCCTCTGTCTTACATCTATTTATTTTTAAGCATTCAGTTCAGGTTTTTCATTCTCATCTTTAAAATACTCTTCGACTTCATCCACACCTACATCTTTGAATTCATTTCTTCCTACATCCTGTCATTTTTACTACATACAGTGAACAACATTTTGGGTATTCTTTCTTTTAATCTAAAAAGCTAAAAAAAATATTTATTTATTTTTTAAATGTTGCAAGCTAGGTGGTGATGTTGGACTCACCAGTCCAGGAACCCAAAGTCCTAAAGTCATTTCCAAATCTTGGTCTCCCACACATGTTCTCTCCCTCATTCTCTCTTTGATAAGCATTACTAATGGCATTAAAAAACGTAAAAAACAGCAGTAAAGGATTGTGGAAGGTACTATACTTTCCAGACCTAATCTAAAAAACACTTCGCTTTAAAAAAAAAAAGTTAAAAAAGGAGCAGTTGATTCCTGTAAAGATATGACTTTTACAGAAAAAAAACAATCGTGTTAAGAAAGAATTGGGCAAGACTCAATGAGGTCTAGCTTGGCTCTCTCCCTAGTACCTTCTAGGGCTTTGGACAGGGACTGACGAGGCAATGAATTTAGCCTTAATTGTGATGCTTTTTTATGTTGCCATTTTAAAGGTTAAAGCTTTCCTAACATGATTGTTATTTCTATAGCTATGACCTCTCCAAAATGACTATACTGTTTTTTTTCCTGACTTCTCATTTTTTTGTATGAAACGTTTCAAATCAGGTATGATTTTTTACCACCTGCACACAATTGTTATAATGCAAGAGATTTTTTTTTTTAATATTGTATTCTTGATAGTGTGAAATCTTCTAAAGGACACTGCTACAGACTGGTCCGTTTGCTGATGATGTTTGCTAGTAGACTATCACATATTAGTATTCGGTCTAGAGGCTAATACAGAGGAAGAGAGAATAGCATATTGGCATTGGTATCAAGGGCACATTCAACTTAGTGTCCAGAACATTGCAGTAAACTTTGGCAATTCAGAATCTCTATGGTCTCCTATTGATTGAGATGTAGTTTTCATGTCATCTTGCAGCGTATTGTACACTTATGCAGTAGTTTCTCTAACTACTAGTGTAAAACCATTAAATATACATGAAATTAGTTCCTCTTAAAATCTAACATGTCAGATTTGCCTTATTAAATGGTAAGATATAGGGGCAGATTGTAGCTATGGGAGACTTGAAGAGCCTCCCCACAACTTTGCATCCCCAGTGCAAGACCAGGAAGAGTTGGAGTCCTTTCACTCACTTATGCTTAATAGATTTATTTTGTTCTTTTTTCTTGTAAAATAGAATAGATACATTTTTATTTTAAAGACACTACTTCCCATGTATATTAGCTAGTATATTGACAGTTCTATACTTTGAACCTGGATACTAGAGCTTTAGAATGGAATAGACGTATTAAATTGTTTAAAACTTATACTGTCTATGTGTGTGTGTATATATATGTCTTTTGTCTAGAACCTAACCCCCACCGCCATTTACATTAATTCGTATGAGGAAATTGGATTTGTTTAACATTGTTTCACTTTAAGTAGCATTTTTCAGGAACGTTAAGCAAGAAGGTACCGTAGTCCATAGGACAGCAATAAAAATGTTTACAGGTCTAGAAAGCATGATCCATGAGGAAAGATTGAAAAAATTAGGTTTGTTTAAGTCTACAGAAGAGAAGATGGGGGGGGAGGAGCATAGGACATGATAACAGTTTTCAAGAACCTAAGTCTGTTACAAGGAGAAGGATCAAAATTTTTTTTCCTTAACCTCTGAGGACAGGACAAGAAGCAATGGGCTTAAATTGCAGCAAGGGAGGCTTAGGCTGGACATTAGGAAAAACTTCTTAACTGTCAGAGTAGTTAAGCACTGGAAACTGCCCAAGGAGATTGTGGAATCCTTGGCACTGGAGGTTTTTAAGAACAGGTTAGACAAACACCTGTCAGGAATGGTTTAGTTATTATTTAGTTCTGCCTTGAAGTGCAGGAGACTGGACTAGATGACCTTCAGAGGGCCCTTCCAATCCTACACATCTATGATTATATAACAGAAGAACAGCAGCATCCATGTGAGGAAAGCCAGACAAAAGCAACACACTCAAATGAACTCATACAGAAAAATAATAAGACAAGAACACCCTATCACCTGTGCACAAACACATTTCACAAAGCAGTCACTCTATATCTGACCTCTCATTATTTGTCTTCCTTAACTTGAACATATTCAAAAGGCAAGCCTTGGAACTTAAATTCATAACTCTGCTGGACACTAAAAACCAGGGACACAGACACTGTTATAAACCTTTCCGTAACACTTGCTCTTCAAGATGTGTTGCTCATGTCCATTCCAGAACCCACCCTCCTACCCTGTTGCCAGCAAGAAGGAACTGAGGGGATGGCAGGTTCCTAAATATCGTGCCATGAAGGTGTCACTTCAGGGGCACCAGAGCCGACCTGATGGATACCACTAGGGAAAGACTTTCCAGCAATGGTGCATGCGGCACATGCATACCTACATTGGAATGGACATGAGCAAGCACTCCAAGAAGAACTGATAGTGTCGTAAATCTGTTCATGGGAAGGAAGGCCCTGGATGCCAAGGAATCCAGGGCTGTCCCTATAAATTATACGTTCTGAACTGGAGCCAGTGTGGAATTTCCGGGGTTCAGTTGAAGACTCAAGTCCAAGAACAAAGAAAATACCTTTCATGTGGTGGATAACACTTCTTTGTACGACTGACCCTTGAGCAACTAATCACTGAAGTAAAGGAATACCATGATCAACTGACAACGCAGGCAGGCAACCACCTCTGACAGAATTTTTGAAAACTCTTTTGGAGCCAAAGAGAGACCAAATGGGAGTACCAGATACTGAAAATGATCCTGACCTTCGACAAAATGCAAGAACCTTTTGTGAGATGAGTATATCACTATATGGAAATATGCACCTTGAAGTTCGAGGGCCAAAAGCCAATCCCCTGAATCCATAGAAGGAATTATAGCTGCTAGCGTCACCATCCTGGACTTTTGAGATCTCATAAGTTTGTTTATGAGTCTTGGGCCCTAAGTTTGGTCTTCACCCTCCATTTTTCTTTGACATAAGGAAGTGCCTCAAGTAGAAGCCCCTTTCTCCTCATTGAGCAGGGACTAAACTCTAGTGATCCTAAACAAAAAGGGGGTTTATCTTCTGTCTTAATAGGAATTTATGAGAAGGGTCCCTGAAAAAGGACAGAGAAGGGGAATGAGGAGGAGGAGATAGGTAGAATGGATGGGATAGCCCAATGATATTCTTTCTAGCATCCATTTGTCGGAGGAGATATGGAAATGGAAGAGTCAGTCCCCAAATGCGGAGAGGTGGGCAAATCATTGTAGCTGACAAAATAAAGAGAGGGGAGGGTCCAAACCCACCACCATCCCATCAAAACTAAAGCTTCAAAGATGAAGGACCTTTTTCTCTGGTACCTCTTTCTAGGAGGTTGCATCTGTCTCTGAAAACCAGAGAATTGCATCAGGGAGGATCTTTGAGCTATTTGTGATCTACTGATTTTTCTTCTGTTAGCAGGAGTACAGATGCCTAACAAATGCAATGTGGCCCTGGAATCTTTAAGAGTATTCAACAACCAATAGGTATTCTCTGTGACCAACTTCAGCTCAAACAGGAAATCCTTTACTGTATTCTGAACTTCTCTGGGGAAACCAGATAACTGTAGCTAGGGGGCCTAGTTCATCGCCACTGCTGTGGAGATGGAATGGGCTGTGGATCTGCAGCATCAATGTCCAACTCCTGAAGAGATGCCCTGGTCAGTAACTGTCCCTCAGCAATGGTAGCCTGAAATTGTTCCCTTTGGTCTGAAGGGAGATGTTGAATAAAGGAGCCAAATTTTGCACAATTTGTAAAGTTGTATTTGCCATCAGTGCCTGGTAATTCATAATGCGGAATTGTAGGCTTACCAATGAGTACGATTTTCTCCCAAGAAGGTCCAGGCACTTCCAGTCTCTGTCATACAAGATAGACTTATAAACAGTGTTGTTTGCCTTGTTAGTTCACCGCAGAGAGTAGGATGGAGTGAGAGAAAATAGGAACTCGGAGTCCTTGGTCAGAACATAATATCATGTCTCTTACACATGGCTGTTACTGTTGCTGGGGTTTGCCAAATAGTTTTTACAGGTTTCAGCAGAGGCTTGATGATAGGAAGTGCAACTCTGGATGGTGTTGCAGTGTGCAAGATATCCAACAGCTTGTACTGGGATTCTTTTACCTCCTCAGGAGGTACCTGTAGAGAGTCTGCCATCTGTTTAACGAGGTCTTGAAACTTCCAAAAATCAATCAGCCATAGATAGAGAAGAAGGCATTACTACCTCATCTGGTGAGGCTGACGTGATGGTAGTCTGAGAGGTAGCTTCTTTATCTGCCCTAGTCTCTTGGTCCTAGAACATTTCCTCCTGTTGCTGGGGAGGAGAAGCCTGAGTCTCCCTATCCTGATGGGAGAAGGTCCGGGGCCTGGAGAACTGCTAGCAATAAGTTGCAATATAGGATTCCAATATGGCCCCTGAAGACCATTAAGGGAAGGGGGTTGCATCCAGAGTTGCCCCTATAGGAAATGATGAGGTCCCTGGACATCTTTCCTGTCTCTTTGAGAAAGACTT
This sequence comes from Gopherus evgoodei, assembly GCF_007399415.2. NCBI lineage: Eukaryota > Metazoa > Chordata > Testudines > Testudinidae > Gopherus > Gopherus evgoodei. Next base: position 101,356,229 of record NC_044324.1, read on the forward strand.
TTTTTATATGGATTCATAGGAGAGCCCTGAATGGAGATCAGTGATACTGAAGGAAGTTCCCCATCATCCTCCTTTTCTTCCTCTACAACTGAAAAGGGAGGTGATGGTACCGGGGATGAATAAGTGTCCAGTGACTGACGTTCTCAATATTGAGAGATACTCAGTACCTACCAGCAATGGAGACTCTGGTTCAGCAGTCACAGATGCCTTGTCTTGTAGCACCAAGTGGACTTGTGGCACTGAATGAGGTTGTGATAGTGACAGACCAGTATGCTTGTCCCTTTAGGACAGTACCAATGGTTCTGAGTACTTCACAGGCAGCGCTGATGTATATGAAAGCTGTCTTACATAGAACTGAAGAGCTTGCAAAGGGGAATGGGAGAGGAGTTAAGACAAACTGTATCGATATTCCACTGACCATCTCTGCTAGATGGTACCAGAGCCTTCTCAGTCCTATGTTTGCTCTTAGAGCTGAGCTATTTTCTTGCTTTGCTGATACCGGAGGATCCCTTCGCCGCTATGGTACCCAGCCTCAAAAACAAAGTCTCTGAGGTTGTTGACACGGTCAGAGAATGATCTTTTTGAGGTGGGTGCGTTGAAACCGGAATTAGAGCTCCTCCTTTTAGGATCTTCAGATGAGGCTTCTGAGGCCCTTTCCTTTCTAGAGGAGTATTATGCTGAGGTTGAAAGGGCACTACAGACCTCCAGGGACTGATGTACAGGGGAAGTTCTCCTGACCTGGCTCTGAAGCAGGTGAAAGGAGCGCTCCCTCCTTAACAGTCACAGTTTGATTTCCCGGTTCTTCTGTGACTTGGATTTGAGGGCTAAATAGAAGTTACACTTCTGCAGGATATGGGACTCTCCTGGGCAGTGAATGCACACAGAATGTCTGCAACTGACTGGGATAGCTTCTCTGAAAATGAGACAATGTTTAAACCCTGATGAACCGGGCATGCCCCTCACAGGGAAGACTTCCCAAAAGAAAAGGGAAACATTTTTCAATAGTCAGTAACTAACTAAACTAAATAGAATGAGCTCAAGCAGCCGAGGCACAGTGCAGACACAGTGTCAGGCTGAGGTGGAGGAGGAGCACCTGAGGGCAGTTCGCCCGCACAGCCTGATATAGCCTCGGTGAGGGTGAGACTATCTGCAGTGCAGGTGTGGGCTGAACAGAAGGTGTGCGGGACAAATATGCACCTGAAGTGAATACTAGAGAAAAACATTTTTTTCTGTAAGGATTATATGCCACATAGAAAATCCTTCCCAATTCCCATATGTTTTCACTAGTAGTAGTTGTTGAGATTCCTTCTGAGACGTCTTTCCACACAGTTTTTCAAGAACTTAGTTTGACTCCAGATTTCACCACTCAGACATCTTTATTTGGCATACAGCAATGCTATGCTAAGTTGATCAGACTCAAACGTAGGGAGCGGGTATAGGGCATACCACACATCCAAAGTTTACACAAAAAACTTCTTCCTTTATATACATTTACACATGACGCTGGATTTACTAAATATTGCATTACAGATTTTGGGATTATTTTGGTTACTTTGTAGGAATCAATTCCTGTACAGCATGTTCTGTCCACACACTGTCCACGAACGACATTCTTAAGATCGTCTTACATTTCAGTCTTATTTTGCCCACTGTTCACTTGTCCATTGTAAATGATTCCCTGGGTGTTCCCCCCCTTATCTTAGCTAGTAGAGACATTCTGTCTCGTAGCTTACTGATCCATTTACCTGTTTTAGTTAGCACTGAAATTTTGTTTCCAACCTGCTGATCCACTGACCTCCCTAATCCTGTCTCCCAAGAAATGAAGCCTCATCCATATCTACTTACGTCAAGCCAGGCCCACAGTTGTAAAACAAATTGAACTAAAGGCTTTAAAAACATTTGATAAATTACAAAAAACAACATTTTAAAGTGCAAAGCTACTGATGAAAGTACTCTTCAATTAGCAGTTCTGGAGTAAACTAGTGTTACTCTGTGGCCAACTGCTGTATCTGAAATGAAAAGTTACACCTCAAGCCCTTCTTTAAGTGTTTTCTGGTTAGAATGAAAGTCAGTAACTTTTTTTTTTAAATCCTTCCCTACACCTCTAAACAATAATATTTTAGTTAACTTAGTGCCTAAGGTGGTACTTGTAGATATGCATTATACGCAGGGCCTAAATTCAGCCAGAGCTGTCTGGATCAGAGCTCCAATAAATATTTTCGGGGCTTAACGCCCCAAGCCCCAGTGCTCCCACTGCAGGGCTAACACCCTGAACCCCCCATCCCTGCAGCTGAAGCCTAGAGCCCTGCTGCCCCGCAGGGCAGAAGCCCCTAGCTCCACCACCTTGCCACAGGGCAGAAGCCCCGAGCTCCCCGCCACTCCCAGACCAAAGGCTGAAGCCTCGAGCCCTAAACCGGCCCCACTCCAACTAGGTCCTGGCGTTTTTATAGCATACTGGGGAGCAGTCCTGGGAGGCTCTAGGAAATAATTAATATCAACCAAAAAGTTCTAAATCTATAATGCAAAACTGTTCCACAGATATCTGTAAAATTCCCCTGCCTCCCCCAATCACCCAAAAATAGCAATACTGGAAAATAAACACTTCACTAGTTATTTGTCAATAAGAAAACTGTAGAAAAATTGTCAGTGATAACTGGTTTAGTTCTTATAAATCCAATCTTAGTGCATTTGGCATGTAGAGTCAGTTATGCTGTAACAAAGTATGTTTCACAAATTACAATTTGTTGTTCATGCACTATTGGTAAAATAAACTAAACAAGACAAATGACACATTTTGGGTAAAATTTTCAAGAGTCTTTTTAGAAACAAATATGCCTGCATATATTATATTATATTATATATATATATATATACACACACACACACACACACACACTTATAGCCAGCAGACAGGTATATGTAGAATTTTTGAAAGGGAGAAGGAAACTGTATAGCTGAATCTAAGAGCCCCCTTTAAAAATCTGTGTTTGTATGTACAGTCAAAATCTGTACATGCCCACAAATCTTATCTGAAGAAATTTTCAGTTTGTCTAAGTATGCTGTTCTCTGAAAATAACTATCATGCAGAGAAGAATCTGCCTATCTGCTGCACTGTATGCACACAGATGCTGTTCTGTAAAATCTGGCACTTCATACCATGAATGTTCTTAAAACTCTCTTCTTAGCAAAATGAAAAGATAATACTCTAGAGTTTTAGTCTCCTTTACATCGTCAGGGTGAGAATACATTTAATTTGAACCCTCATTTTGAAAAAAATTACAGAATTTCCTATACTCTTCAGTTTGGTCTTTATGCAGCACACTACTTCCTCTGCCTAAAAGATTGTTTTCTCTCCCTTCTTTTTTTAAAATTTTAAGCTCCAGTGAGAAAGGAGATACTGAATTGTTGTTCTTGGTTACATTATAAAAACAAACCTAAAACAAAACCACCACTAGCAATTGATTCACTTTTTCTATTTAACATGAAATATTTACAAGGCAATGTTATCAAAGGAATTCATTAGGATTCATACCTCAACTTCTTAAATACATGATCTGGAATGATATTTATATTGGAGACAATGATCACAGTTGATTAATCTGGTATTTCTCCAGTAGTGGTAAATACTGACCAGAAGAGGTATCACCGCATTTTTCAGATTGCTTCTGAGGGCCTGTCTACTCAGGAAGTCAGGGTCAGCAAGCTAAGGTGTGAATTTACAGCATACAATCTACTCTGCACTAATTCCCCCTGAGGACACTTACTGCCCCCTAAAAGTGTCTTTGTGCATTTCAGCTTAATACACTGCAAAATGCTACCAGACAAAGTTACAAATCATGAGTAGCAAGTCTCAGTTTAAAATAGAATATTTTTATTTCATGTATAGATATAAATATGTAGTCACACTCACTTACAAAAGATAATTTGTTGCTAGAAAAATAACAGGTTCCCACAATATTTTCTGTCTGTGGAGAGCTGGAGCTGTGGATTCTTAATTTGTGAAGTTATAGCCAGAAGCATGAAGGGGAAAAACAGGTAGGTACTCCATGTAATAAGTATGTCTACTTCCAAGCATTAAATTCCACTTTTTTTTTTTTTTTTTTTTTTTTAAAGTCACTTGTTTGCTGTAACTCAAGATAATTCAGATTGTTCTTAAGGTAATTTTCTGTTAACTTGGTAAAGTAGCTATTGAAACAAATCATCTTTCTGCCTACATTTTCTTAATACAAAAGAAAATCACCCAGACAGTTACAGCACTATGGAAATTACTTACTAAGCTAAGTCATTACTGACATAATCACACCTGTACTGTAAATGTTCCGCTGTTCTTAAGAATCAGAGAAATATTTCTTAATGGTGAGATTCTTTTAGTAATCTGTACTAGATTATAAAATAAAACTGATTAAACATCAGAGTGAGTCAACTGAAACTGCTTGAGGCAGTAAATCTCAACATTATTTTTTAATTTGTCCTTCAAAAGTATTGCACATACTTAATTGTCACCATTTGTAATGTCACTATATCCCTTACCACTCAAAGTTTGAAAAAACTGCAATCACATTTTTACTCTTCTATCCTTCTACTCTCACCTCCAGGTTTAACTCCACAGCAACTTTTTAAAGATTTCAAACAGCTCGTGAAAAGTAACAACGGTTATCTTATCCTGGGTGACTACTATTTTTAAATTTCTCTTACTGTGCAGGGAAGTGCATGTTTTATAAAAATTAAGTTAAATTATTCCAGAAAAAAACAACACTTTGTTTGAAAAGATCATACTGGAGACCAAAGCGAGTATGCCAAATATTAGCCTGCCACACATTCAAAAAGATTCATGTTGTGCTAAAAATTCTAAAAGACAAATGCTCTATTTAATTTTCTATCCTTTTAATATTCCATTTTCCCTAACAGCATCTTTGCCCTTGTTAACTTAGTCTGCAGTAAAATCAAAGTAAAAAAATTCTGTGAAGATGTACATCCAAGTAACACCTAAGATAACTAAAATAAATCAGTGGGGAAAATTGCCTTCCCCCTCCTTTTAGTTTATTTGTTGATTTGACAGCATTTGTGTACAGACAATTTAACTTGTATTCAGTTATTCATTATGTAAATCTCTCCCCTGATGCTGACCCTTAAAAAAGAACTAAATGCTACCAAAATTTCAGCAAAAAGACTCCATCAAAAAATTTCCACTATAATCAGTGATACAGGTGAGCTCCCTTGACAGAATATCCTCCAACCTATCCCTGCAAAATTAATCTTAATATTTTTTCCATTGCCACTAGCATCAGTCTTTTGCTCCTACTCATCTTTATCTCCCATGATTTCCCTTCCCCAGAAATTCATGGAGTTTTATGTTATTAACATATTTAGCAGCTTTTCTTCATAGTAGAAGCGGTGGTGACAGCAGCAGTAAGCAGGATTCCTGCAGCCTCTACAGCAGCAGTGGTGGAAGAGGGATCATATTGCAGCTTATGCTTGTGGAGTGGTGAGTGGTTCCTCTCTAGTGACAGGCTGGGGTGGCTGGATTGTAGAAGGATACTTGGATTTTTGAGATGATTGGGCAAGACTTCTAACAATCTTCCCAAGCTGGTTTTGGGGGACAGTGGAGTTGTGGGGAGAATGGCCTGGGCCCTCCCACTACTTGACTTTCAATCTCATGCATGAAGCTGAGCAGGTAGGAACTATTTGGAGAAATTGGCATGGAGCAGGATTCCCACTCACTGCAGCAACAACCTGACATCTCCTTTTCTCCTTGTGCACTGGCATGAAGGATGGGGTAGCAGGCTCTAAAAGGTGTGAACCCTATGTGCTCTTGGAAGCTCTCACAAGGGACAGAAATAAGGAGTTGCCACTGAAGTAGCTACCTCAGAAATAGCAGGTGTACTCATGGAGCAGCCTAACAAGTATTGCTGGCTTAGTCCCTGCCTCAGGGAGGTCTGAAAATTTTAAATAAGCATAGCCATCCTTAATTTTTTAATCAGGCCTACAGAACAATTCCCCCATCCACACCTTGAACGTAACTAAAGTCTATCCACCATCCTTACATCACTGTACACAGGCTGACCTAAGGATTTTGAAGAGGGAGTAAGCAAGATTATTCTTTAGTTACATTCCAAATAAACTGTCTTGTACCCTAAAATGTTTGGTAAACACTTATTGTTAAGTATCTCCTAGAACCTAATGGCAGATGTGGAAATCAGTGGCAGATATAAATCAATTATTAGGGTTGGAAGATATCACTTTCAAATCTATGTTTGTAAGGAAATAGGGGGGAAACTTAAAGAAGATGCCAAATTTCTCCTTTGTGGATATGAGGTTATGTGAAAGGGGTTTGTCTAAGTCCTTGTGACCCCCCTCCTCGTGAATGATAAAACTATAAGAGAAAAGTCTTAAAAATAATCAAGCATTTCATTTTTTTAAATTCAGGACACTAAAGAATATTTATCAGAAAATGGAATTTGCAAAAATGAGACATTCAAAATAAACAAGAGAAGTGTCCTTTTAAAACATATTTAAGTTTTCCACACTTCTCCCATGTTTGAGGTACACATTGAGAGAGTTTTTTGACTTGGCCCCATTGTTCCTTAAAATTTTGGGAAAAATCCTGAAAACAAAAAAATTGTGGAAGTGTTAATATGCTGTTAATAATTTCTAAGGGTGTATTGTTGTACTACCATTTTGGGAACTGCAACCGAATGATGAGCAGAAAAACAGAGTCAATCTTACTATATCCATGTTTCTTCCTTAAAGGAAACAGTGAAAAAAAGTCTGCCTGTGGTCTTTAAACAGAGATAATAGTGCTAAAATATTTTATGAGGCACCACTCTACCCTGTAAGTAACCTTATCCTTTCTTTTTCATAGGCATTTACCCACATTGTATCAAGAATGCAATTAAAGTTCAAAGTAAGGACTGATCACTAAGCGTCTGCTCTTTTTTATATAACTTTGCTCCCATAACCTCAAAAGATACTTTTTTTCTGTTTAGGAGGGCCTTCAGGTGGCTCAGTCACTTCTGCTTACATCATACTGCTCTCCAATCAGAGTTTCACCTCAGGCTGAGCTTTATGTTTATAGACAAAAAAAGGTAGGAGAGGATGTGGTGGTCCACTGGGGAAATTTCCAATAACCTACAGGTCTCTATCATGTAAGGTGAAACACACATTTCAAATCGCAGGCTCTAGGTATAAATTCATATATCAGTAGTTATACAGTATTCACTATGGCTTGCTTTCACTCCAGTGAAATAACCACAAGAATCAAAACATTATTTTGTTACTTAATGTTAATATGAATCTGTAACACTCTCAGAAGTACTACACTGGCACATATTATTAACGTCACTTTTTCAAGGTCTTTTTGTTCAGGGTTTGTACAGTACCTAATTCAATGAGCCCCTGGTCCATGACAATAAAAAAAAGGGAGAGAGGAAATATCTTTTATAGTCAACATGATGGGGGTAGGGACAGAGATCAGTAGAAAGACATGTACAAGTTATTCAGTCTGTTCCCCTTCCTTAGTTTTTAAACTCTGTTGAGGAGCAAGAGATCTTTGATTATTCAGTAGTGAAAATTAAAAGGCAGGAATCATATATTCAAAAATCAAAACTAATTTATTAAAAAGAAGAGATGATTTTGCATATGTGCAATTATAAGAAAGGCAGAATTCTTACTGCGCAATGATGAGTGAGGTAACATTAGAGAAAATATTTTTAGCTTGATTAAGGTTTTTTGCCTTGAGGCACTTACAGAGGTCTATGCTGTGCAAGTCTCAGTTTTGTATTTGTGTAACTTGACATTTTAATGTTTACTCATGTAGTATTCCGAACTGAACTGACAAATTTCATTTTATTCCTTGATATGCTAGTTTTATTAAAAATTCTCCACTTTCACCAGCAACAAGACAATTTTAAAGTGCTCCTGCTACCTCCATTTGTTTTGATTATTTTTAAAAATTCTCCATATATAGTCCTGTGTATTGTAGCAGCGCATGCTACAATACACAGGACTATATATAGAAAATTTTTAACACAGTCAAAACAAAGCACACACACACAAAACACACGTTGGCTTAAAAAAAATCCAAGAATAATCTCAAAATTTTGTAATTCATGTCACACAATGTAGATTCTGTTACAGCAATTGGTCTTCTAGAAAATTTTTAAAGTTTCTCAATTTATTTGTAGATAAAAATGGATTTTAAAAAAATCAGATGTATTTAATTTAAATCAAACAGATTTATTATTAAAAACTCACCTTTTAAAATTAAATTTGAAATTAGGACCACCTATGTTAACACAATTATGGCAATTTCCTACCAAATCAGACTAAATTCTAAATTTAATATCTCTGGGATCCATTGTACTAAAAATTCAACTGTGGGTGTACTATTGTGGAACTGTATGTAACTTCTCTAGACTAAGGGCTTGTGTACACTGGCATTTTACAGCACTGCAACTTTCTCACTTGGGGGTGTGAAAAAAAACACACACACACACCGAGCACTGCAAGTTTCAGCACTGTGATGTTCCAGTATAGCTATCAGTGCTGGTGCACTGTCTATGTCCCTTGTAGAGGTGTTTTGTTTTTGTTTTTGTTTAAAAAGAGGTGGGGTTTTTCTCCCAGCGCTGTGCCACAACTACACAAGCCATGTTAAAGCGCTTAACGTGGCTAGTGAAGGCATGCCCTCACTAATGTAATCTCTTGGAAGTATTAGTAACTTCAAAAGATTTTTTGGAACAAAATGTGTCAAGTGGATTTCCTAGGGAATACTTGAGTGATGGGCATGTGAATGACCCACATCTGAGCCCATCCTTCTGAAGTTATGCCCTGGGGAGAGAAACTCATTGTCTGATTACCTGCTCTCGAAAAAGCCAGCTCAACGACTCCCAAACTGTATAAACAACAGACTACACTTTTCATGCATGCTCTCATTCTGCGCAGAGTGTGATGAACCTGAAACCAGAGAGAAAGCCCAATATGGGGTTTTGAAGGACTGCTCTTGCCAGAGATCATGTCAGTGGTGATGATCTTTTGTAAGCTTATCATCAACATCATGCATGTGGGTTCTTTTATTGATTTTAAAATGTGTTCTTTGTAGTGCTTTTACTTTAAGAATAAAATATGCTTGCTCAGAAAAAAAAACAATAACGGTGGTAACTTACAACCGAGGCAATTATTTTGTGTTCCATCTTTGAGGACAGAAGAGTGAAGAAGAGAGGGTTACTCACCTTGTGTGTACTCACTTGTGCAGTAACTGAGGTTCTTCGAGATGTGAGCCCCTGTGGGTGATCCACTTTATGTGATTGTGCACCCTGCACCTTTAGTTGGAGAATTTTGACAGTCGCACCTGGCTGGGTCGCACATGTGCTCTCCCTGTCTTGGGCCTGCAGTGGCAGTTAACTAGTGCTGGGCACCCCCTCTCTCCCATCCCCTAGTTCCTCCTTTAAAAAAAAAAGAGAAGAAAACAAAATAAAGGTTCTTAATCAACTAAACTAACTATACTAAAATACTTGATTAGGCTAACTAAACTAAGTCTGAAGTAAGGCGAGCAAGCACACTGCTGGAGCTTCAACTCGGACCAAGGGGAGTTGAGAAGGAACTGGAGGCTGGAGTGGGCTACACAGCACTAGTTAACTGCCACTGCAGGGTGCGAGATGGGGAAAACATGTGCGGCCCAGGCAGGTACTGCTGTCAAAATTCTCCAACTAGAGGTGCAGGGCACACAATCACCTAAATTGGAGCACCCACCAGGACTCCGCTTGAAGAAGCAGCAGGCCTGCTTAGGCAGACTGTCTTTTGCTGGAGACAACACAATAAAGCCAAGGAACTGTTCAGCCTGAAATATTCTAGTTGGTAGGGAGAGAGGTGCGTCTGTATACCCAAGAGCCTGAGAATGCGTGCCCTTGCTGCACCACAGAAGGGGAATACAGGTGCAATTGCCCTGAACCTGTGATAAACACCTACGTTTACTGTAATCTATTAAAAACCAAATTAAATTTAAAAATTAGGAAAGTTTCTGCCAAGTTTTGAAAAAAGTCAAACCATTGAATTGGCAGAACCCACTAATTAAGCACCTGGAACCAGAGTTTGTTGCTGTACTAAACTAGCTTTTAGCAGATGTAGCCTCTTCTGTAGATGCAGAGAGTATTCAACTAGTTCAATTCAGGGTGGATAAAAATGAATCGGTTTTTTTTTTTAATTAAAATCCGATTTTTTTGATAAAATGCTTTTCGAGGAAAAAACTATCTAAAGATAGTTTTATTTAAGATATCTTTGAGCTATAAGGATATTAATTCTAATTCTATAGTATGAGACAATATATTCATGTAATGTTTAAGGAAAGTTTTGTAAATGAGTGCCAGTAGTTCATGGATTAGGGACCCAATTTTATGAGGTTCCAGGGACTTCTATATAGATTATTTAGGGTAATCTTTCTATCTACCCAATGGGACTCAGTGCTCAGTCTAGAAGATACCATCAGAGATGCTTAGTTTTGCAGTTCTCAAATGGTGGATTTATGTCTCCAGAGATAACATGCCTGTGAACAGCAAAAATGTTTTAAAATAAATAAAATAAATAAATAAATAAATATTGTGGCAGAGCTCTGACCTTGCTCCCCTGGATTCTGCACTTCTAGGCGGTTTATGCTAGCCTCAGTGGCTCACTGTGACCCTCCACATAGCCGCTCTCTCTCTAGGGCCAGGGTTACAGTCTACTAAGCCCTTTTCATCATAGGCCTGCAAGGAGGTTGGTGAGAGAACTCCCACAGTCTCTGGTTAGCCTCCTGTCCTGACAGGGGCCTGACTTCCCCTCCCAGGAGGTGTTCTTGTAGTGGTGGGTTGGGGGGAACCCGGGCCCGCCCTAGGGACCCTAATGGTAGCAGTTGTTGGCAGCCAACCTTTCACTGCCAGAGAGTTGTTACATTTTCCTGGGCCACTTCCCCAAAGCTCTCCTGCTTCTCCCTTCTTCACCCTTACCTTAGGGCTCCTTTAACGATGGTCTGAGGGCGTTTTCAGTAACCAGTCCTTCAGCCGCACTTCCTCACCTCTGGCTCCCTGGCTCCTCTCTGTCTGACTGAAGTGAGCCCTCTTTATAGTATCAGCAGGGCCTTAATTAGAGTCAGGTGGTCACATTAACTGAATGGCCTCACCTGACTCTTTGCAGGTTAATTAGAATCAAGTGTTCTCATTAGCCTGGAGCAGCCCCTGCTCTGGTCAGTCAGGAAACAGAAAACTGTTAATCCAGTGGCCAGTATATTTGCCTTCTGCTATTCTGCTGTCCCCAACTGGCCTGGGTCTATCACAATACATTGAGATGAGAAATAACAGACCTCAACCCTATTGTCCCTCTGCAAATTTGTGTACACAGAGTCAACCCATTACCTCTCTCTAAAAGTGAAAAGTTCCAAAAAGTTTAAAGAATAGAAGATTGTTGGGGGTGGAACAGATCTGGACAAGGAGAAGGAGTCTGGAGATAAATGTCAGAAGGGAGGGACAGGCAGTAGAAACAAAAGTGAAACTGTTTTAGCAGCATATTCCAGAAGTCTTGAGGTCTGAGTGTAGCCTTCATTGATTTGAAATCTACCATACCTTTCTCTCACTAGAAGGGAAAAACTGTAATGGCAGCAGGCCGCAAAAGAGACCCAGTGTGGGAATATTTTAATGAAGTTCCTCTACCCGTGAGTAAGACAGGCATGCGTGCAAAATGCAAACAGTGCAATGAAGAAATGCAAGACCTGGTTGCCCAAATGAAACAACATCTTCAGAAGTATTCCTTCTCAGGAGGAAGCTGCGTTGAAAATGAAAGGAACATGTCTGAACATGCCGGATCTTCACGTTGGTAAACCTTTTTATTTCATACTTCTTTCTTAAGGACAGCCTGTCGTCCTTCTGGACTATTCTTAAAATCTCATGTTTGAGCAAAAAATATAGTTGTTTCTCCATGGTACTATCATGTTAGATGCAGTTGTGATAAAAAATAAAATAGCTGAAATAGGCAGATCTTCCTTTTACAATTTCATCTTTAAAATAGTACTGTCAGTGAATGCAATGAGTAACACTAAAATGAGCAGTATGGTGGTAATTAAATAACTGCACTGACATTTTGTTTAGGAGAATCCATCCTCAACATACAGGATTCTGAAGACTATCCACCTTCAAGATCACTATCATTTTGTATAATTTCAGAGTTATCTGCCAATGAGAGTGTTTCAGTCACATCATGTATATCACATAGCCACAGTATATCACGTGTAGCAAAGAAGAAAAAAATATCTCCATCACCCAGAAACAACCATAGATAAGTTTGTGATAAAAACCAGCAGATGACAAAGAAGTAATTGATGAAAAATTTGCCCATTTATTTATGCAACAAACTCTCCTTTCCGTATGATTAAGAATCCACACTTCATTAACATAGTTCAGTCATTAAGACCAGGATACAGTCCACCCAACAGAGCAGATGTCGCGGGGCAAATTGCTGGATAAAGTCTATGAAAAAGAAATTGAGCTGTGGGCAAAAAGGTGCAGAGGGTAAAATTGTTAACCTGAGTCTTGATGGGTGGAGCAATATCCACAATGATCCTGTGCTTGTGTGACAACAGAAGAAGGGAATATCTTCCTTACAAAAACAACTGATACATCAGGAAAGGCGCACACAGCAGAATACTTACAAGTAGCAGTAAAAGCTATAACAAACTGTGGAAAAAAAAATTCAAATGTCTAGTATGCAGCTTGGTCACAGACAATACTGCAAATGTATCCAAGATGAGAAGAAATTAATTAGAAGAGAGTCCCAAGCTAATAACATACGGTTGCAGTGCTCACTTGATGCATCTCCCATCCAAAGACTTCAGTGTTCCAGAAATAAAGGCTAATGTTTTTGAAATTGCAAAATACTTCCGTAAAACAACCATTTTGCAGCAGCTGCTCTGAAAAAGTGGGAGGAACCAAGCTAACTCTCCCACAAGATGTGCGATGGAACTCAGTAGTGGACTGTTTTGAGCAGTATATCAAGAACTGGCCTAATCTGATAACAGTTTGTGAACAAAATTGTGAAACAATAAATGGCACTGTCACAGACAAAGTTCTCAAGACTGGTCGTAAGAGAAATGTTGAACATATGCTGAATACCCAAGAAGCCTATTTCTGAAGCCTTGAATAAAATAAAGGGAAATAGCTGTTTTATTCCTGACGCTGTTGAAATTTGGAAGGAACCGAGTGAGATCTTAAAAAGAGAAATATGCAATGACAGAGTTAAATTACAAGCATTAAAAAAACAAAACAAATGGGACAAGCACTATCTCCAGCTCATTTTCTAGCAATTATTCCTCAATACTCGGTACCAGGGTCAAACCTTAACTTCTGAAGAAGAGGAGTTGGCTATGACATGGACATCCAGCAATCATCCCTCCATAATAAACAACTATAATAAACTTCAGAGCTAATGTTGAACCATTCAAGAAATATATGTTTGCTGATGATGTTTTAAAGAAAGTCACACCAGTGAACTGGAGGAAGTCACTTAAGCACTTAGATTCAGAGACTGTTGAAGAGATAATCTCACTTTTATCACCATTAACTTCTTCTGCTGGTGTAGAAATAATTTTTTCTTCCTTTGAACTAATTCATTCCAAATTGAGAAACCATTTGGGACCTGAAAAAGCAGGAAAGCTTGTCTCTCTTTTCCAGATTATAAACAAACAGGAAAATGAAGGTGAAGACCGAGTTAGCTGCAGAAGCCAATATTTTAAGTTTCTCATGTTGCCATGGCTGACTATAGTCGATTTAAATTTTTTTTTTTAATTTATAGCGTGTACCTTCTAAAAATGAAACCTACATCTATCTCAGAGTTGTGAAGAATATGCATTAAGGTTATAACAACCAACAGGAGTACTTTTATGTAGAAATCCATGATTAAATAGTGTCTTCCTGACTAATGATTTAAATCAAATACACCCTGGTTCAATTCAATGACTATTCTATTCACAAGTTAGGAAACCAACTGGATGATGAAAAAAGCAGGAACCCGTTTCCTATTCTAATCCATGAATAAAAACTAAATGTGTGAGTGGGATGAGATCTGCCTGTTCTAAAATCTTGAAGGACCTGGCAGCTTCCTACCAAGAGCCTGGCTGCCCCCACTCCATTCCCCATTCCCCACAGGGGGCAGTGGAAGCCAGGGCTTCTCACTCCTCGAGGATCCAGCTGCCCCAGGTTCTTAGGTCCATCCCCACCACCCACTCCCCAACAGACGCCCAGCAGCCTTATCAACTTTATGGCTCACCGAGCTGCAAAACTGACAAGGCTGCCTGGTTCCCAGCAGAGAGTGGGGTCTGGAGCTGCCCAGCTCCCCAGGGACCGGAGAGCAGCTGGGTTCTAGCTGCCTCGCTTTCTGGTCAATTTCATGGCAGGAAATTTCAGGAGCTGTGAAATTGACATGACAGCTGATGTAAGGGATGCAGTGTCTAGGTAGACACTGCACCACCTTAACTACACCATAAAAGCCTTATGCCTCTCATGTAGGCGGAGTTATTATGTCACTGTAGTAGGGCACTTACATCATCGGGAGGAATGCTGTAACACAGACACTGACATAACTAGGTCAACGTAAGCTACCTTATGTCGACCTCACTGTGTAGTGTAGACCAGTCAATAAAGGAAAGAAGATATAATATAGTCTCCCTGTTAGCAAGAAGCAACACCAAAAGTAATGTAAAGGCTACAGTGAGTTGCATATAAAAGTGTTTGAATGGTTATCCAATGAGGATAAACCTCTCTTTGGAAAATAACTGAAGTACAAATGCAAAACAAAATTAAAATCAATTATTTTAATCAAGGTTTGCTGCTTGTGGATTTAAATCAATCCACGCTGGCCACTAGGCTCTAGCTAAATATGAAGCTATCAAGACAAAGTCAATACAAAAGTTTCATGAATGGTACTGTAGTTAGGGCTCTCTGTTCAGGCTCTGTAGCAAAGGGAAATTAAGCATTAATGCTTTATGAACGTGTCTGGGAGAGTCATATGGCTGCCTTACATATATTTTGTATTGAAATATATTTGAGATTCACAGTTTAAGGTGTTCTACCTCTGACAGTACAAGATGTGACATGAACATCTAATAGCAAGTCTTCTGACTTGCTATACCCAAAGTCCTTTTGATTTCTCAGAAGCAGCCCACCAAAAGGACTTATTATTACCTAAACAGTAAAGGTTTGCCATATCAGGCCCCCTGAGATTCCTTAAATGCCCCATGACTCCCAACTACTGGACTACCATAACTTATATGAGTCTGGCTTAGACACACATTCTATACATCAGTTTGGCAGCAATTTCTACCTGTCATGAACTAATTTAAAGGTCAACTACTGTCTCTACTGCCCTTTGTCCTCTTGACACTACCGAACACCCTCACCCCAATTAAAAAGCCTCCTTTTCTTGTGGGATATTCATAAAATCATGACAAAGCTTCCTAGGATCCACCACCACCATCTGCAGCAGGACTCAGAGACACTATTGAGAAAGTGTGGGGATAGCACTGTCACTAAAACTCTCTCTCAAACTTGGTCAGGACCTTGCTGCCAGAAAAGATCTGTAGTTTCTTGTTCAGGTTAGTGCAAACAGATCCATTCCTGGGGTCCCCATGCTAAAGGAAAATTAGATCCACCACTCCCTGATCCTTGGGTTCAATACCAAATGCAATTCAGAATGAGTATCTCAATTAGCAGAAATGTAGGAACATGCAAGTTAGTCAAACTCCATACAGCAAATTTCTGAAACAGCGCTGAATGTAGCTTGTCCCTGTTTATACTTGCAGCTAACTTGTATTCACCTGCACCTCTTTGTTAACAACCATTATCAATAAGGTTAAGATTTTGTCACAGATATTGTTAGTAAAAGTCAAGGTCAGGTCGGGGGCAATAAACAAAAATCCATGGAAGACCACAACCTGTCCCTTTTACTAAAAATACTCGAGGGAGCGAAGGCAGACTAACAGTTGGAGCGCTGCCTGGGGACCGACCGACCACTGGCCAGCTGCTCCGGCAGCCAAGCGGACCGACTGCCAGCCAGCTGCTCCTAGGGCAGGGGCTGACCACTGCTGCTCTAGCCCCAAGGGGGCTGACCCAACCCTGCCTGCACCTTCAGCCTGAGGCTGCTGTTCCAGTGTCCCTGGGACTGACAGCTGCTCCAGCTCTGCTGCTGCAGAAATAGTCACAGAGATCCCGAAATGTCACAGAATCTGTGACCTCTGTGACAGAATCGCACACTTAATTATCAACTATGGATTGCTTTTATAGTGTAGACAGGATCCAAAATAGACAAGATAAACACAAGCCAGTATTTTAGGAAAGGGAAAGCAACATGATTAGCAGAAGAAAAGATACCTAAAAGTAGACTTTTAAGGATCTGAAGAGAAGAAGTAACTGTTCCTTACCTTAAAGTAACAGTGGTTCTTTGAGATATTGAGGCACTATAGCCTACTGGACAGAGCACTGGAGAGAACATCCCAATTCTACCATGCTCAAGAGCCATTGGTCTGAGGTTATTTGAGCCCAGGCATGGCAGACATGAGATTGTTGACACACAAAGGGAGGCTGAGGGCTGCTTCGCTGCACCCTGACTAGAGGAGGGCTGAAGTGCCTCCTGCCCCACTTCCTATTATAGTCCTGCCTGGGAGGAGCTGAATAGAAGTACAGGGCAAGTTGTGGCTTGAAGGGCTTTCTCTGGCATGTTGGCATATGAGGCCTCGGGGACTTAAGGGCTGCCCGTGAGTCCTTCAGGTTGTGGAGCCTAGCATCCGTTTGCTCTGAAGAGAGTCCTGAACAGTGAAAAGGCTAGTTCTGGATGGCGTTTTGGACTTGTGTTTGAGTCCCAAGACTTGGAGCCACAAGCTGCATCGAAACGACTTGTGCAGTGTCGGAGTGGTGCTGGTTCCTGGGCCCAGACCCATCTTGTACCAGCCCCGGTACCAGGTCTCACAGCAGTCTCAGTGTCGACCTACATGCCCATCTCCTGCCCTCACAGACTGAGTCAATGATGGAGGGACCCCAGTCTCCAAAGCCACTGACAGGGATCTGGACCCTGGTCCTTGGGCTTGGTGCTAGGCCCACAGTGTCCAGAAGGGCCATTGAGCCGGTGCCTGCCAATGCAGAGGCCAGGACATCACAGGTAGTGGCTGCCCTTCTTCATGCCTTGAGTGGTGCCAGCTCCACCTAAAGGCATACATCTCTGCCCAGAGTCCTATGAATATTGCAACCTCGGCAACCAAGGTAGCGTGGACTGAGACAGTGCTGAGGTGAGGGTAAGCGGTGCCTCATCATTGTGGGCTTGCCTCTTGAGGGCAAGGCACCTCTTTGCAGCACCAGTGTGGGTGCAGAGAACTGTGTCATCATCACTATGAGGTCCCTGGCTGCCTCAAAGGTGTCCAGCATAGAAGGAAGGTCTATGTCCTCCTCCCAACACTCCAACACGAGGGAGGCTACGAGAACGGGACTCGACAGACCTCATCACAAGGCCGGAGTCAACAGCTCCGGCAGAGTTGGAGCAGAGTGTACTGGAACACGACACACCCTGCTGGTGCCTGCTTGCTCCACTACTTCAGTGGGAGAGCAGCCTCTGTCCATTTTCTTCTTTTTGGGTGGCACCAGCGAATGGGAGCAGTGCTGGGTATTTGCACAGGAGGTCGTCTTGGGCACCAGGGAATAGTGGTACCAAGGGTCCCTTAAGCCTGAGTTCTTTCTTGGTGCCACAACCTCTTACTGAGGCTGGCACACTCTGTATCAAAGTGCTGGGCATGGGGTCAGATGCCACCTGAGCTGGCTGGGGACGAAGGGCTGACTCCATAAAGGAGCAGTTTCAGCCTAAAGTCCCTCTCATTTTTGGTCCTTGGTCTGAAGCCTCTGCAGATTTTGCACTTAACTGTTTGATGTGCTTCCCCCAAGCACTTCTGACAGGAGTCACGTGGGTCTCCCTTTGGTATTGGCTTCAGACAGAAACCTTGAGACCAAGGCATGCTGTGGTCCCTGGGAGGGGAATCGTGATGCATGGGGAGAAAGGGGGAAAACCCAAAATGAAACTTATCTAAACTACACTATTTAAACTAACTCTAAAATTTCAAATATTTACAGATAATGAAAAAGTGCACTGGGGATTGCTTGCTCTTCACAAGAGACACACTGCTCCAATGACCACCACTGGCCTTAAGAAGGAACTGAAGAAGCGGAGAGTTGGCAGGGACTTATATACACCACCATGAAAGTGCGACTCCAAGGGGCTCCACAGATGACCGACGAGTACCACTAGGGAGAAAATCTTCCAACAACTGTACATGCGGCATGCACACACCTACTTGGAATCGACATGAGCAATCACTCGAAGAAGAACCACAGTTTAAGACTCCTATATTTTCCATATTAACAAAAAACAATTGTAAAAGTTGCAACAAAACTTGGACATGGAAAAAAGTGGAAATCCTAGAGTTGTCAATAAATATTATATTAGCCCTTGTTACCTTAACTTATAAATTTAATATTACCAAGCTAACAAAAACAAAAACAAAAAAATGGGATTGAGTTCAAAGAAATTACTTACAGCCTTAATGTTTATTCTGAAGTTAGGCATTTGTTAGAGTGAAACTTATGTAAGATAATTAAGAAATATACATATGCAAGATTCAACTTTCAGCATGGAAATCTGCATTTTTAGTACATCACAAAGTTCATAAATTGGAGAACACAGCAATAATTTAATATTATCCATACACAAGTGTCTAATGTAGCAAACCATTTCCCCCTTATATGTAAACAAAACTTATTACAGTAAAATTATTAAAGGCAGTATTTATAAGCTTTTTGCGTTATATAAAACTTAAAAAAAGACAAGAAGGATGAAAAGCTTGCAGTATCTCCCAAATGCTCTATAGTGGACAACGGTTCAGTGAATCTATGTACTACTTTGTCCCGCAAGTATTTAAGGACAGAAACAATATATTTCCTTCCCAGACTATAACAGAAGCAACACTGATATTTTAGAGTGTGTCAATTTGTTTGTCCATGTAAACAGACATGTTGTTTTTTGTGACTTTTTTAAAAGAAAGCTACATCAAACAAGTGACTTTTATATTTAGTTCTAAAAGCGGGAGCTCTGTGGATGTTCTCTTTTATACAAATGAGTTCTACAGTTCAGGTCCAGACGATATGAAATTCCAGCCTCCTAAACACAAGATTCTTCAGTTGGAATTTTCAAGTTTCACAAAGAATGCAGACATCATGGAAGGTAACAGGTGTGGAAGCAGCAGCAACTGGTCAGGTAGCTTGAGACAATCTCAGAGGACTTTGAACTTCAAGACAGAGATCATTAATTAGATTCTCATACTGGGGACGAAAGCAGTGCAGACAGCACAGCACTAAGGTTACTGGAAGGGTGTCTGGCTTAATCTGAAGAGCCACGCACAAGGGCTATTACAAAAGCCAACTGTGGAGCTATATGGCCGAGGATAGCCTTAAGGATACAATTAACCATCAACCATAACAGTGTTATATGATGCTTTTGTGAATTAGCGTGCCTTCTTGAGCACAGAACTTAAATTTGGGTGGGTTACTGACTCCCATTAAGAATTTTATAACATGACATTTATACTCGGTGTAAACTAATAAACTCTGGAATTTCAAAAAATAGAACTCTGCTTGCAAACAGGGAATAAAGTTAAAGTGAAAATACATGTATAAAAAGATTTGAGCAGCACTGTAAAAATCAAGTAAAAACCTTTACATATTAAAAACATTACAGCATTTCATTCATTTTACAAAATACTGGTTGGTGGCTGATACTGTGGTTATCACAGGTCAGAGTAACAGAAGTCATGGTTCTTCTTTGTTTTCCCCTGGTATGGAAAGGTAGGGGTAAAGGTTCATGTTATGCTGCCACCTGTTATGTTAGAGGGTACATGGAGCAGGACTATGGAGTTTTAAAGGTATTGAAGAGGCTGCTGTGCCTGTGGCTTTTGGGCACATTGCAGAACACTGCACTACTCTGTGTGTTGCCTGAGCAAAAGTATAATGGCTAGGTGCTCTTCCTGATACACCTCTACCCCTTTTGTCTCTGTCCCTGCAGTAAACACTCTCTCCGGTCTTGGTCCTTCACCCTAGTCTTGGACATTCAGCCCCTCTAACCCTCATGTTCACAGGAAGCTGCTGTACAGAACTGGATGTTGTGGCCAAATATCTTTTCCCTGGTGTGCTTCCTTCTTCACCTGATCAGGGTCAGACATTCAGTAAGCATAGAGGGGCACATCTCAAGACCACCATGGCAGAGGCTGCTGAGTAAAACAGACAGATATAGCAATAACTTTACAGTCACAACAGAAATGGAAAGTCTCAAAACTTCTTTACATTATTCTCATATAAGCCTTTAATAAGAAATGCTAGTTGTCTCTTTAACTTTGGAGCACCTTGTAACAGCACTGCTTTGCAACTCAAAAGAGCAAAGAGAGGGTGGAGCAGAATTGTTGCAGGAAGATTGAGACACTGAGTATGATTATAAAGAAAGTGCTATGACTACTGCCAATGTTTTCACAGGCAGTGGTGGTTTTGGCTGATCTCACACCTGAAGGTGACAAAGGTCCAGAGAACACAGCTGCTACTGGCTTCCTGAGGCCACCCAGGACAAGAGAAGCTGCTAGCCTGTTGATTGTAATGGTGCCAGTGGAACTCATCGCAGAGACATGGCATTGTCTACCACAGGGGAAGAAACAAGGCCCCAACCCTCAAAATGTTTGGAAAAGGACTGCAGAGTTTCATTGAGATAATTCATGAGTATAGAAGAGACATGTGTGTTCAGATAAACAAAGTACTCTTCATGCAGAGAATATTCTCTCACCTAGCCCAACATGCCAAAGAAAAGAAGCAGATGCTACCTCTGCCTCCTTCTTCTACTTCCATTCAAGCACAGTAGAGTGATTTCATCTAGACTGTGTAACTCAGACTGCCATGCTATTTTTTAATGTTTTTTAATATTTTACCTGAAAAATGAGGAGTCAAAAGTTGATAGCTTTGTTCTCTAAATGCATAGGATGGGAGCTATTTTTAAATAGCAAAGAAAGGTGGGGGAAAGGAAAGGAAAAAGAGGAGATTTTGGACAACAAAAAGGTAAGAAATATTTCTGAGGAATAATGCATGTATACACTTACCTGAACTCCCTTCACCATTGTCACTGTGGCTCATCTGTGCTTGCCTGGCAGGCCTGGCTTGACTCCGGTGGAGTTTCAAATGGCTCCTGGCTCACCACATGGTTTAAGTTCCCCCCCGATCCCCGTTCCTGCTCCCCATAATCCCTGCCCCCTTACCCCCCCCCCCACACACACAGAGTGAACTGCATGGGACTCTATGCCAGGCTCTCACAAAGTCACCACAGTCACACTCAGGGTCCTAGTGGGTTCCCGCCAATTATGCCATGCAGTTTGTTGTAGAAGCAGCAGGTCTGCGGGGATGGTCCCAGATTTGTCGATGCCCTCCCTTGCCTTCCAATATGCCTGCCAAAGTTCCTTCACTTTCTCATGGCATTGCTGCTCATCCCTGTTGTACCCCAGTTTTATCACCCCCTGTGCAATCTGCACATTGATATCTGTATTCCATCAGCTGCTCCTTAGCTGAGCTTAGACAGTCTCTTCTCCCCACAGCCAGCAGAGATCTATTACTTCCTTCATTCTGCAGGCAGGCAGCACATCTAGTAGCTCTCTGTGCAAGAAACCAGTGTGCTCGGATGCTTGCAAAGGTGGGCAATCAGGAAAAAGCATTTCAAAAACATGCTGCACGTTTTAAAGGGTCACACTTCCAGTGTTTGATCCCTGGGCAATGTAGTTCAAAACTGCGACTTGAGGAACTACTGTAGAGAGGACAGGGCATTGTGGGACAGCTGCTGGAGAACTGTTAGGCTCAACACAGGTAACACTTACAGCATGTCAATGAAAGTTGATCAAAAATGGCTGTGTCATTCAGGCAGTTGGCGTTATTGCATCAATGAAATGGGATGCTTACATTGCTGGGAGTCTAATTTAGGTGCAGACACATGAAAAACTGTCAGAACAAACTGACTTAGGTTGACTTAACTTTGTAGTACAGACCAGGCCAGAGAGGGTAACACTATAAAAGGAGAGCAGGGTTTCAGGGTGGGAGTGTAAATTTGGCAAGCAAGATGAGAGTCCCACTAGGTCTTGGATTTATCTTGTGACTGTTGGTTACTATAGCACAGAGAGATCATAAAAGTGGGGCTTTGATTAAGAATTATCTATCTGTATTGCAAGCAGCAGTAGGGACTAGTGGAATGTGCTTTACAGAGGTCATGGAAAGGGAACTTAGCTAAACTTAATTAAGCCTGGAAAACAAGTATTTTATCTACATCATGCAGTCCACAATCACACAAATACCTGGTCCCCCTCTGGTGGGCAGTCCATGCACTGAGGTTTATCAATTTCCTATAGCCTTTGAGCTACAGATCCTGAGGTCCTGGTTAAATACCTGCTGCTATCAGCCGGTCCAGTGGCACTGTGCTATACTTGAGTACCAGCCTAAGATGATCACCACTTCTGCAGCCAAAATAAAACAAAGCTGTTCTATAAATCGGTACTGTGAAATTGTGCCCACAATGTGACATTCAAGACTTATGACCACCTTCTGGCTATTACATCCAGCTGTCAAAACAGATCTCTCTTTAATTTGATGAGACTCTATGGATTTTAAAATTGCCAAACTAAGAAGCCAGTTTGATGGACAAAACTGAACACCTTGCAATATGCATCACCTCTGCTTTGTATGTTGTCCCACATGAATTAAATAAAAGTCTCTACAGTTCAAAAAGGCATACTAAATAAATCCACACTGACAGATTCCTCTGATTTTGCATATTAAAACACGGGTTCCCTAGATATGAATACTAGTTAATTAAAAGAGGCAAATCCACATCAGTTAGCATTAGACTGAGCCAGCACAGCAGTGCAATCAAAAGTTAGCTATAATTCTGAAACAGATTTTTCAATAATTAATTTCTACATTTGCCATTCTTCTGATTGCACATCTTATGAACGCTCCAAAGGCTTCAATTCTCTCTACCCACACTCCTCATTGTTTTTGCTGATACAGATTAACAGGGCTACAGCTCTGAAACCAAACCACAATGTATGTTTCTCCATGCCGTCCTTCTAGTAAGCAGGGAGAAGTGTGAAGGTAGCTCAGGATCCATGCCCAATTTGACTTCAAGAACTGACAGTAATTTACTTTGCAAGGCATTTAGAAAGCATAAACACCTGTTTGGTCACTCCCCAAAGTGAATTATCAGCCACCAACAGAAAAGTTGTTTGACTCTCATTAGAAACATCATGTTGTTTTAGCTACCTAGTGCCAAGTCGCTTATTTTTCTATCCAGTAGGTTTTTTGATGCTCCTTTACTGGCTTGTTTCAAGCAGTACAGAGGCAAAATTATGGACTTTTTGTTAGAACCTTCACCAGCAATTACATAAGTAAGGCTGCAACCAAGCATCCTGTTACAGACCTTACTTCAAAAAAGTTCAGTGAAGACAATATATCTTACCTTGCTTATATATAATATACATAAACACAATAATGTAATATACACACACACACACACTCTCTCTCTCTCTCCCCCCACCCAAATCAAGGAAATAGTTAAGATTGTCAAGAAAGTAAGATACTAACATCATATCTACACTACAGCCCTAAGTCAACTTAACTACTTAAAGTAGTTTCTCTGGTGACTGATGTCCACACTAACCTCCTTCTGTTGGTACTATTCACAAGGAGTGCTTCAACCAACTGAAGAGGGGCAATGCAGGAAGCTGACAGCCAGGAGCAGGGGGCCAACAGCCTGGGCTTCTTGCCTCCCTGAGTGACAAGTAGGGAGCCTGTGGGCAGCAACCCAGCTGACAGTGGGGAGCTGGGGGCAGCTGGGCTAAAGCCATGAAATTGACAAGACAGCCAACAGCCGATGTAAGTAAAGCAGCATCTACACAGACACTGAGTCACCTAACTACACCGACATAAGTGCTATGCCTCTCGTGGAGGTGGAATTATGTTATCAATGTAGCAGGACACTTACATCAGTGGGACAAGGCTGTAATGTTGTACACTGTGTAGCGTACACCAGGCTAAAAAGTATGTCTACACTTACCAAGGATTGACGCTGTGGCGATCGATGTACCGGGGGTTGATTTAGTGGCTCTAGTGAAGATCTGCTAAATCGACTGCAGATCACTCTCCCACCAACTCCCGTACTCCACCGGAACCGGAAGTGTAAGGTAAGTCGACGGGAGAATTTCTCCCGTTGACCCAGTGCAATGTTGACACCGCAGTAAGTCGACCTAAGCTACATCAACTCCAGCTATGTTATTCATGTAGCTAGAGTTGTGTAACTTAGGCCAACTTACCCCCATTGTGCAGACCAGGCCTAAGATAAGAAATGCTATATCTATACCCTAGAAAGCTCAAGTACATCTCTTAACAAAAGATTTCTCATTTTTAAAAAAAGCTTTAATGCACAGTAGAAAGAAAATAGAATGATTTATTCAGTATTTTACAATGAAATTGTCATCATTACAAATATTATAGAGCAGAATAGCCAAAATTTTTGAAAGTTGAGCCCCCAGAAATTAACCCATACTCCTTTTTAACACTGTGTGTTACAGTTCAATAAAGTGAAATTTAGTTGTATTTTAGGAAATGGCATTCAATATTAGGTATCAAATGTTTTAACAAGTTATTTCATTATCTAAAAGTAAAAACATTCATTTTCAATATTATTTTTTAAATCATCAAAATAGCATTACTTGGACGGCAACATCTAAGACATCAACACGCTAAATGGCCCTGCTATGAAGTTTTGGGCTGGGATACTGCAGGTGTTCAAAAGATGGTGGCAGGACCTGCCGCCTCCTCCTCATAAGTGTGGAACCAAAATAAGTAATCATGCAGTGCGTAACTGTGTACATCTTCCAAAGATCTTTCTGATGTTTTTTGATGAATGAAACAGTTGAAGCTGACATTTAAAGTGTTACTGGTGTCCAAGTTAACTTCCATTGAAATGAATGGGATACTTCACATCTCAGAGATACTACATCTCTACCCCAATAGAACATGGTAAAGCAATGCTTCGGGGGGCAGGGCTGCACGCTCTGGCGTATCAAAGCAAGTTCGATATAACGCAGTTTCACCTATAACGCGGTAAGATTTTTTGGCTCCCAAGGACAGCGTCATATTGGGGTAGAGGTGTATTTCAGGCTCTCAGCAAACTCAGACTAAACATTAGTGAATTGGTTACCCTGGGTCAAATTTTAAATATTTTCTTCACAACCATAACAGCTACACATTAACTTGAAAAAAGGAAAGCTGAGACTCTTGAGAACATTTGTGAGAGGGGCAAGCAGGTGGGCATTGACACAACTCTCTAGTCCTTCACATCCCTCATAAGAGCATGCACCATATTTTGGAAAATTCTGATAAAAAAAAAAAGGTCAAACACTACACACTGCAGGGAAATCTTTAATATGTTCATTATTTAGTGTTCAAGAACACTGCCCTTTCTGCAATAGTATCAAATCATTTAAAGTCTCCCATTTTATTATTCAAGACTTATCCATGGGGTATTGATGTTCAAATCTGTTCTCTTATGAATTCCTGTCCTCCAAATTTTTGTCCCACATTTGCAATTCTAGGATTATATTGGAATGTTGAACAACTGCTATTTTAAAATGCACACTAGTGTGTAGACATAAGTTTGTTTTAAAAAGTTCAAAATGATTTAAAACATTTTCTTATAAAACACTATTAAAAGCCAAACTACAGTGGGATGGTAGCAAACAAAAAAATAGTAATTTGAACAATACAGCAATTTGAGAATTCTGTAAGATATTTCTAAGACAGACAACACTAGTCTGGAGGTTTCCCATTCCTCCCCCATTTCAAGGAGTAGAGATTTCTCTTTTAGTCCTATATGAGCAGACTTTCAGTAGGTCTTAGTTCCTTGACTGAAGGAAGGGAATGAGACAACAATACTTGCTATTATTACAAACAGAGTCAAAGTAGAATAGAATTGGTACTAGTAATATATAATAGTTTGGCAATTAAGCTACCTTGCAAGTATCGAGTATGATCTGACAAGGTGGGGGATGTTAGCTTTGACCATGAGGCATCTCCTCTCACAAGAAAGCATCCTGTACAGTGGTAGTAAATGGAGAGCTATTCCCTTCACCAATTTAAGCCTTCTGTGTGGATTGTCTGTTTCATTAGAAAGGATATGACATGGGTTACACATACTGTTAATGCCTAGAGCCCCAAGCGATATCAGGGCCCCATTGTGCTAGGAACTGTACAATAGATGGTGAGTGATTCCCCGGTCCCCAAAACTTGCCATCTAAATAAACAACACAGGAAAAGGGTGGGAGGAGGAAAAAAAAAGACAGAAAAGTGAAGTGAGTTGGCAAAATTCAAGCAGGCAGAACTAAGAACAGAACTCTAGAAACTGGATTCTGGAGACCTATCTACTGGGCAATGCTACTCACTCAACCTCTATGGCTCTTAGCATTTTTCTATATGTTTGAGCTCCCTCCAGTTTGTTAATATCTAACCAGAATTGAAGGTCCAGCCCTGGGCACATAACCCATATGGAGTCTCACTGGAGCTGAACAGAGAGACTATGGGTATATCTACACACCAAAAAAAGATCCACAAAAGCAAGTTTCAGACCTGGGGTCAACTGACTCAGGCTCACACCGTGGGGCTAAAAATAGCAGTGTAGACATTCAGGCTTGGGCTACAGACTGGGCTCCAAGACTCTCTCTCTTTGCTAGGTTTCACAGCTTGGGCTCCAGCCCAAGTCGCAACATTTACACATCTCTCTTTAGCCCTGCAGGTACAGTTGGTTGACCAGGGCTCTGAGATGCGTGCGTGTGTGTGCGCATGCGTGCCCTATACAGCAATTGGGTACATCCTACCAATCTATCACGTTGGGGCATTTATAGTTTATCTTGCAGCACAGCACTTCCAGAAATGTTTAGAGATCAGTGTTATGCTATGCAGAAGTCCAGTATTATCTTTGTAATAAATAAATGAATAAATAAATCTAGAGAGTCACAGAACAGCATTTTCAGAATTAACATAGGACATGTAATAATGAAACAGCTTTCTCATGCTTATGGCTGTTGTACAGCTAAGAGAAAAGCTTTCCTAATGATTAAATATTTAATTCTTAATGTATTAACTTAAGGGGTAGGGAAGAAGCATTTGACACACTTGGAATCACAGACAGAAATCAGAATTTATTATTTCATTCAGGCAGTCTTTTGACCTTTCAGAAGGACAGGTACAAAAGGAAAGGTTATAGAAACTACAGACTGCTTCTGAGCAGAGTCTTAAGTTTCTAACTTCAATCTTAGAATATGAAATGTAAGTTTCATAAAGGCCACTGCAGAGACTAACTTCACTTTTAACAAAGCCGTTCTCTCATTGTTTATATAGCACACAATTTAAGTTACAGCTACCAGAAACTAAGAGTCAAGTCTCATGATTTGAAAGGGTTCCAGTGATAGTCAAGTTTTATTTCCAAATGTCTTATGCTCAGTGAAGTTATCTGCAATGAACCACTGGTTAAAAGGCAAAAACGTAACACCATATCTATGTGGAAATGTTTGGACAAAAGCCTGCCATTCTCTCTTAGCAAAAATCACTAACTTCAGTAGGAATTCCACACATAAAAAAGAGAGACCAATAGGAATCTCTACCCATATGTTGCTTTACAAGAACTTACTAATGTGAAACAAATATTAAGATCACCTCTTTATGAACCCACGGTTTTCTTTATTGTTCATTTCTAATCCAGCTTCCTTCCAGAGACCCTTAAAGATTAACATTTTTAAAACAACTTTAGTGCTGAAGTTAACAGTTTATTAGGTCAAAGAAAGCTAAAGCTGATGATGCAAAAAAAAAAAATCAAGAGAAAGAGAAGAAGCAACTGAAACAGTAATCCACTAACAGAAGTCTTTATTCAGTCTACTCAATTCTTATACTGCAGGCTCCTCAACGGAGGAACCATTTCCTTCTATGTCTCTATAGAAGGCCTATCACAACAGGGCCCTGATCCTAACTGAGACAAAAAGCACACAAAAATAAGATACTAATACATTGCATTAAGATCATCTTTAGGTTCGAGGTCACTTTTAGGCACTTTTGAAGCTGCTTAGTGTCAAGACCAGGGCTAGGGCAGTCAGGCCCTGTGATCAGGGCTGGTGCCAAAAGGGGCAGGAAACCAAAAGCAGTAGTCTGATTTTAGGGCCTGGGATCAGGGTCCTAATACAAGTAATAGGGAGTGGGATCCAAGCAGCAAAGCCAGGGTCTGCAGTCAGAATTCAAGTACCAAAGTCATGGGCCAAAGCAGGAGTAAGACTCCAAATACTGAAGCCAAGGGTCCGAGTTGGGGTCAGAAGTCAAAGAGTAAGCCAAGGTGCAGGTCTGATGGTACAGCTGGCGGGGGGGGGGGGGGGGTCTACCTCACTGCACTGACATATCCTAGAAACTTCCTGAGTTTAACTAGGGTGCAGGGACCAATCAGGGGCCATGACTGAAATTGTGAGTCCGACCTTCTGAGGTAGTACTACCTGTGATGCTTATCTCCATAGGGTCTATGTGGTAATGCATGTGGCCCTTCCATAGCTGCATGGCAGCAGTATGGAGGTGTGAGCCATCCCACAGACCCAGGTTCTAGTTCTGCCCCTGCAAAATCCTACACTTAGAGAAAGCTAACGTCCTCAAAAGTACCTAATTTAGCATACCAACATCTTGAAAATTCTGAAATACTTAATATTAAAAATATGTAAGGAAAACACATGGATCAGATAGTAGTAACAAATGCAACTCTTAAAAAAAAACAAAAAACCACCTTTCCCCACATCATGCAGATTTGTGGTAAATCGTGGCTGAAACAATTTTAGTCCTTCCTATTTGGCTTAAGCTACTTATTTCTAGGCACTTCAAAAGATCTGTGTACCAGTTTAGAAGATAAAATAGTATCTGACAACAAAATTAAAGCATGCCATCAAGAAATAATCTGTGATTATATGTGACTGCATATGTACATTTGACCAACTGCATGCCTGAATATCAAAGCAGTATGAAATCACTGCTTGCTGTGGAGAGAAAAAAAAAGTATTAGTTGGCTTGGAACAGGCTGAATAAAAAAATTAAAAAACCACAAGTTATTGTTATCCTGTACTGATGTATGCATGGCAGTCTTAGCCCTAAAAACTGCCTGAATACCTAGATTACAATTTAAGATGATTTTCTGGCTCTGTCTTGAAATTATAATTCTAAAAGGTCACTTGGACCTTTTTTTAATTCTTCAAGCATGTACAAACATGTCTGCATAGTCTCAGATGTAAGCCGAACAACAATTCAATGTGTCTTTTCACCTTACAGAAAAACTACTTAAAATTATAAGCTCTTTGGGGCAGGGACAGTCTGTTTTGTGGATGTACAGCACCTAGCGTAATGGGGTCCTGGTCCATACCTGGAGCTCCTAGGTGCTGAAATACTGCTACAAATAATAATCTCAGTGTTCCCTAGTTTGCACTGGTTGCCAAGAAGCTTATGGATGGAGTTTAAGGTGTTTCTGACCTACAGCCCTAAAAGATGTGGAACCTTGCTACCTAAGAAACTGATCAGAGCTCTTGCATTATTGCACCAGCAGTGAGGCTGAGGTACTCCAGCCTTGAGCCCTCCTGGTTTACTCCAGTGACAAGTCAATTTCTGTGAGTTCCTCTACTCTATAACTCACTCCCCTGCTAAAAAGGCCAGTAAAACCTCACAGAATTGTCAGGAAACAAATATGAACCCTGACCCTGTAAAGGTTCACACACACATATCTTTGCAGGACTGGGGCTGTTGGGTTTGCCTATACAGAGAGTACTTGGCAAGTTGGTTTACACAACATAAACCCATAGCGCAATAGCTTGCCGCACACTACAAAGCCGTGTGGATCCTGCTACTGTGCACTAAAAGTTCTGCACTCTGAACTTTTAGTGTACAAAAGCAGGGTTCACATGGTCAGGGCAAGGCAAGTCAGTCTGCAGATTTGAACCACAATTTGCAATGGACAAATTCTCTGTATAGAGAAGCCATTAACCTGTAAATTAAACCAAATCTTTTTCTAATACACAATCTGCAGGGTGACCCACATACTGTACTTAGCTTTATAAAATATTCTGGGATCCTTGGAAATAAGAAGACTCCATATATAATATAATGTATTACTGGGTTCATCTTTTAGCAACATAAACCTTAAAATAAACTGAAGCATTAGTTTTGATAAACTACTGTATTGAAAGACATTAAGGGTAAGACTACAATACACCGCATTTCTGAATATTTACCTACATAAAATCCCTGAATGCAGAGCTACTTTAATGCTTTGAGTACCTCAGAATGTATAGCATATGTTCAATGACATGGAACTCAAAAGACCATCTATTTTAATATGGAAATGAAATATGCTTCTGATGACAACAATTAAACGCTACACAAACTACTGAAATAAGAAAAGGACATAAACCTAAAATTGTACACAAATGGGAATTAGTCTGTACAGATAGTCCCACATACATACCACAACTTAAAGCGTTGTAAGCCAATTTAAGTGTCACCAAACACTCTTCATACATGGTGACCAAAGATAAAAACTACTAATTGAATTATCTTAGTTTTAAACCACGATTCAAGTTTTAAGTAAGAGATGTAGAAAATAAGCTTAACTATAGTAGTTATTTGACTGGTTTGAACTGTATTTCAGTCAGAGTGAAAAAAATTTCATAAGGAAGGCTTTGATCCTTCTCTAACTGAGGTCAATGTGAGCAAGAATCAGGTCAATAACTAGAAAAGAAAGAAAATCTGACTTGTCGAAATAATTGGTTTTCACTGTCTACATTAACCGACTCTGGTAAATATTTGCCTTTATTTCATTAAAAAAAAACTAGATACACAGACAATTTGGTATGGCCTGCATGACCACCATAAACTTCCTACCAAAAAAATTCTCTATTTCTGTTCAGCAAACAAGCTGAACTCAGATGAAATGTTTTCTTCCTGCAGTTTACCAGATGTTTGAATTATTTATGGATCTTGTTTAAATATAAGCTATATGAAGTTTGAAATGGCTCCTTACCAATTACCCTCCAACACACACTGTGTATTTCCCTCATGCAAAGCTGTTTGTGTGTTTTATGAATCGTGATCCTTTTCCAAACCAAGGAAAACTATAGAATTCAATCATGCATTTGTAAAAAGTTATTCTGAATATGCAAATCACAATTACAATAGAGTCTGTCACCCTTTAGTCTACTAATCTTGACAATGTTCCTTTAAAATACCAGCTTTTAACAAAATATATGTACAGTATCATCTTACAGGGCTTAGGATCCTGTCAAGAAGGCTGTTAAATCAGTGAGACAAAACTGATATTTCTCCCACCCCCCCTAAGCTAATTCATTGTCAAGGGACACTCAGAATAACCTACTGGGATATTAAAAAATAAGTTCTTAATAGAGAGCAAAGCTGCTCTGCTGCCAAGTATACTTTTTTTAAAAATCACCTAGAAAGGCTTGTTCACCTCTTATGTAAATGAAGTTCAGAAAAAACAAAACACTTAACATTTTAGAATATAAATATAAAATACAGTCAGTGTCAGTTTCCCTAAACCCAGACAGTTATACAGGAAAAACTATGTAAACAAGCACAGTTAAATGAACTCAGGGGTAAAAAACACAGGTGATGTCGTGCTGGGAGTCTACTACAGGCCACCTAATCAGGTGGAAGAGGTGGATGAGGCTTTTTTCAAACAACTAACAAAATCATTCAAAGCCCAAGATTTGGTAGTGATGGGGGACTTCAACTATCCAGATATATGTTGGGAAAATAACACCGCGGGGCACAGACTATCCAATAAGTTCCTGAACTGCATTGCAGACAACTTTTTATTTCAGAAAGTTGAAAAAGCTACTAGGGGGGAAGCTGTTCTAGACTTGATTTTAACAAATAGGGAGGAACTTGTTGAGAATTTGAAAGTAGAAGGAAGCTTGGGTGAAAGTGACCATGAAATCATAGAATTTGCAATTCTAAGGAAGGGTAGAAGGGAGTACAGCAGAATAGAGACAATGGATTTCAGGAAGGCGGATTTTGGTAAGCTCAGAGAGCTGATGGATAAGGTCCCATGGGAATTAAGGCTGAGGGGAAAAACAACTGAGGACAGTTGGCAGTTTTTCAAAGGGACACTATTAAGGGCCCAAAAGCAAGTTATTCCGATGGTTAGGAAAGATAGAAAATGTGGCAAAAGACCACCTTGGCTTAACCACGAGATCTTGCGTGACCTACAAAATAAAAAGGCGTCATATAAAAAAATGGAAACTAGGTCAGATCACGAAGGATGAATATAGGCAAATAACACAGGAATGCAGAGGCAAGATTAGAAAAGCAAAGGCACAAAATGAACTCAAACTAGCTACGGGAATAAAGGGAAACAAGAAGACTTTTTATCAATACATTAGAAGCAAGAGGAAGACTAAGGACAGGGTAGGCCCACTGCTCAATGAGGAGGGGGAAAACAGTAACAGGAGACTTGGAAATGGCAGAGATGCTTAATGACTTCTTTGTTTCAGTCTTCACTGAGAAGTCTGAAGGAATGTCTAGTATAGTGAATGCTTATATGAAGACGGTAAGTTTAGAAGAGAAAATAAGAAAAGAGCAAGTAAAAAATCACTTAGAAAAGTTAGATGCCTGCAAGTCACCAGGGCCTGATGAAATGCATCCTAGAATACTCAAGGAGTTAATAGAAGAGGTATCTGAGCCTCTAGCTATTATCTTTGGGAAATCATGGGAGATGGGGGAGATTCCAGAAGACTGGAAGGGGGCAAATATAGTGCCCATCTATAAAAAGGGAAATAAAAACAACCCAGGAAACTACAGACCAGTTAGTTTAACTTCTGTGCCAGGGAAGATAATGGAGCAGGTAATCAAAGAAATCATCTGCAAACACTTGGAAAGTGGTAAGGTGATAGGGAATAGCCAGCATGGATTTGTAAAGAATAAATCGTGTCAAACTAATCTGATAGCGTTCTTTGATAGGATAACGAGCCTTGTGGACAAGGGAGAAGCGGTGGATGTGATATACCTAGATTTTAGTAAGGCATTTGACACAGTCTCGCATGATATTCTTATAAACTAGGAAAGTACAATTTAGATGGGGCTACTATAAGGTGGATGCATAACTGGCTGGATAACCGTACTCAGAGAGTAGTTGTTAATGGCTCCCAATCCTGCTGGAAAGGTATAACAAGTGGGGTTCCGCAGGGGTCTGTTTTGGGACCGGTTCTGTTCAATATCTTCATCAACGATTTAGATGTTGGCATAGAAAGTACCCTTATTAAGTTTGCGGACGATACCAAACTGGGAGGGATTACAACTGCTTTGGAGGACAGGGTCAAAATTCAAAATGATCTGGACAAATTGGAGAAATGGTCAGAGGTAAACAGGATGAAGTTCAATAAAGATAAATGCAAAGTGCTCCACCTAGGAAGGAACAATCAGTTTCACACATACAGAATGGGAAGAGACTGTCTAGGAAAGAGTATGGCAGAAAGAGATCTAGGGGTCATAGTAGACCACAAGCTTAATATGAGTCAGCAGTGTGATACTGTTGCAAAAAAAGCAAACGTAATTCTGGGATGCATTAACAGGTGTGTTGTAAACAAGACATGAGAAATCATTCTTCCGCTTTACTCTGCGCTGGTTAGGCCTCAACTGGAGTATTGTGTCCAGTTCTGGGCACCGCATTTCAAGAAGGATGTGGAGAAATTTGAGAGGGTCCAGAGAAGAGCAACAAGAATGATTAAAGGTCTTGAGAACATGACCTATGAAGGAATGCTGAAGGAACTGGGTTTGTTTAGTTTGGAAAAGAGAAGACTGAGAGGGGACATGATAGCAGTTTTCAGGTATCTAAAAGGGTGTCATCAGGAGGAGGGAGAAAACTTGTTCACCTTAGCCTCCAATGATAGAACAAGAAGCAATGGGCTTAAACTGCAGCAAGGGAGATTTAGGTTGGACATTAGGAAAAAGTTCCTAACTGTCAGGGTAGTTAAACACTGGAACAGATTGCCTAGGGAAGTTGTGAAATCTCCATCTCTGGAGATATTTAAGAGTAGATTAGATAAATGTCTATTAGGGATGGTCTAGACAGTATTTGGTCCTGCCATGAGGGCAGGGGACTGGACTCGATGACCTCTCGAAGTCCCTTCCAGTCCTAGAGTCTATGAGTCACTTTATAGCTTTCCAACGCATTTTTAATGTCATGTTTTGTAACTGAAACTATTTGTCTCGCTGACTGTGATCCTCTGCTTTAGGATTTCACCATCAACAGACGTCAAAACCGGCATGAATTCTATTATATATTCGGTGGAAAACACGTTGTGGATTCTACCCTGGGGAATTGAGGTATCACTGCAATAGGGGCAGCACAGCCAATGCACAAGCAGCTTTTAAAATGGACTAATCCGCCAGATTTTAATCGCTGGAAGATCTCCATCTAAATGGGAATTTGAAGCCAGTTTTGCCCAAGAGGAAGAATGTGGCTTGTAGGAGTGGAGCGAGCGCTGAGCGATCTCCTCCTTTCACCCGGAGAGCAGCTCGCAGCAGGAGACACGACACGGTTGGAGAGTTGGGGGGCGCTTACCTTGGTGAGCTGGGCTATTTTCTTGCTCATTTTGAGGTGCAGATCCTGGCTGTATTCCATGCTGAGCCCCGGCTGGGAACTGGACGCGGCGAATTTCCCAGCGCTGGCTGAGGAGCCGCCGCCGCCGTAGTAATGCTGCTGCCAGTTCATCCCGGGGGTCGCCATCTTCACAGCGAGACCCCGCTACGCCTCCCGCTCCGCTTTCCAGGAAAGCGCCGGGGGTGGCGGGGCGATGCCGCGACGCTCTGACCGCACACGCTGCCCAGGTCACTGGCGGAGCGTCCTCCTTCAGCCCCCCGCCGCGGCGACCCCGGTCCCGGCTGCCTCACACCATCCGCCCCCTCCACTAGGTGCGGGTGAAGGCAGGGACGCCCCCGCCTCCGCGGGCGAGGGAGAATCTGCGCACCAGTGACCGGTGCCGCCTCCTGCTCGCAGCTGGCAGCGGGGCAGCCAGCGGGGACGCAGCCGCGTCCCTCGCCCCGTGCCGGGGCTGCAGCTGCAAGGCCCCCTGACAGCGCTACTCTCGGCAGCGGGGGTCTCCGGCCGCGGCTTGCCCAGCCCAAGCAGAGCTGCCGCTTCGCCCCGCGCGGAGGAGCTGACGACCGTTGCTGCAGCCGCCACTCGGTTACCAGGCTCCGGCTGAACTGTTTACGCTGAGCAACGTCGTCACTTCCGGCTACCCTGTCAATGCGAGCCGTCAAAGGACCTAAGCAACCTGAGCCATGCGCATGCGTATCAGTTGCAAATCTCTCGCCTCCCCCCCCTCAGCAGGCGCATGCGCGCTGGGCCGCAGGCGCGCGCACTGTTCCACTCTCCCCGTCCCCCCCACCGCAGTCTTCCTGGGTGTTGGTGCGCGCGCTAGGCGCTGTTCCCGAGCAGCAGGCGCGTAACTGGCGTGTTCGCTCCCACGCCTTCTTCCAAAACTGCTTCGCTCACTTGCTCCCGCACCGTCCAGCAGCAGGTGGCGCCCTTCCTATGCCCACGTTGTTCTTTTTCACCTCCCGCTGCTGCACGTGGTTCTGCGCGGTGTTGCCGCTACGCCATCAAAAGACCCGCAACTGGCCCAGCCCAGCTACAGGAGTGTCTGGCCACAGAGCTCCTCCTTCTTCCTTCGGGGGGCTGCTTATGTGGGTCTTTAGGGGGCAGTAACACGCAGAGGCTGGAATTGGACTCCACTCTCCCAGCCTTCAGATACAAATAACGTTCCAGTTCTTTTTCCTTGTAAAGAGTCCTATACCTCTTACCCTTGCAGACTGGTTGCTAGAGGAGAGAATCCCTTACTACAGTAACTCCCCACTTAACATTAAAGTTATGTTCCTGAAAAATGCAACTTTAAGTGAAACGATGTTAAGTGAATCCAATATTCCCCTTAAGAATTAATGTAAATGTTGGGGTTAGATTCCAGGGAAATTTTTTTTTGCCATGCAGTACTATACTATAGTTGGGAGGTACCCCTGCTTTACCCCACACTGGCACAGCCCACTGACAGTGGAGACAATAAGGCAGGCAAGGAGACTGAAGGTGCTGTAGGCTAGGAGAAGCACGTTGCACGGCAGCAGTGGCAGCTTCCCCTACTCTGTAAGCACAATGGGTGTGGGGCTCAACCCTTGGCCTACCCACACATACCCTTCCCCCAAGCTCCTACCCTTAACCAGCCTCTTCTTCCCTCCCCTTTTACTCCACATGTGGTGTCCTCGCACTTCCCCCTTCCCTCTCCTGCCTGTCATAAACAGATAGCTAAGGGTTAATGTCTCTTTCACCTGAAACACCTGACCAGAGAACCAATCAGGAAACCGGATTTTTTCAACTTTGGGTGGAGGGATTTGAGTGTCTGAGTCTTTTGTCTGCCTGCCTGCTTCCTCTGAGCTTTGGAGAAGTAGTTCTGTTTTCTAATCTTTTGTTTCTAAGTGTAAGGACAAAGAGATCAGATAGTAAGTTCTATGGTTTTCTTTTCTTTGGTATTTGCATGAATATAAGTGCTGGAGTGCTTTGATTTGTATTCTTTTGAATAAGGCTGTTTATTCATATTTCTTTTAAGCAATTGACCCTGTGTTGTATCATCTTAATACAGAGAGCACATTTGTATGTATTTTTCTTTCTTTTTATATAAAGCTTTCTTTTAAGACCTGTTGAAGTTTTCTTTACTTCAGGGAAATTGAGTCTATACTCACCAGGAAATTGGTGGGAGGAAGAAATCGGGGAGATCTGTGTGTTGGATTGCTAGCCTGATTTTGCATTCCCTCTGGGGGAATAGGAAAGTCCTTTTTGTTCCAGGACCAGGAACGGAGAGGGGGAGTCACTCTGTTTGGATTCACAGAGCTTGTGTCTGTGTATCTCTCCAGGAGCACCTGGAGGGGGGAAGGGGAAAAGGATTATTTCCCTTTGTTGTGAGACTCAAGGGATTTGGGTCTTGGGGTCCCCAGAGAAGGTTTTTCAGGGGGACCAGAGTGCCCCAAAACACTCTAATTTTTTGGGTGGTGGCAGCAAGTACCAGGTCCAAGCTGGTAACTAAGCTTGGAGGTTTTCATGCTAACCCCCATATTTTGGACGCTAAGGTCCAAATCTGGGACTAAGGTTATGATATGGTGGCAGCGGGTGGGATCTAGACAGAATCCAGAAGCCAGTAGGAATATTATATTTTTCTTTTCTCTGCTAAGGGCTTTTTAGCAGAGAGAGAAACAGTTGGTTTTAAAAGGGAACCAGAGAGAATTTTTTTTTCTGCTCTCTCTGGCAGTTTGTGGCTTGCATGTTAAGCAAGAAGCCATTACCAAACTGTTAAGGGTCTTTTGTCATGCAATAGCCCTCCCATTAGGAGGCAAGTTCCAGCACTATATGCATGCAAATAAAGTGGTTTTTCTGGTTTCCCTTCATTGAACATTAGCTAGAGAGAGAAAGGGAAAAAAGCACTGTTGCTAGGCAGACTTCAGGAGGCAACAGAGAACCTGCAGTTCAGAGAATAAACACCGGAGGGCACCCCAACACAAGAAAACAGGAATCATGACTTCTAAGGCAAAAATTGAGGCTGAAGAGCAAATCAAAGAAGCTGAACACAGGCGACAACTGGAAATAAAACAAAAAGAGATGGAGATGAAAGAAAGAGAAGAACAAATCAAACAGGCAGCACACAAAAGAAAACTAGAAGAAGAAGAGTTCGCCCACCGAAGGAAACAAGAAGAAGAAGAGTTGGCCCACCGCCGAGAAATGGAAAAACAACAAAAAGAGAATGAAGAGAAGGAAAAACAGAGAAAACATGAACTGGAGTTGGCAAAAGCTGGGCTGCCTGTGCCAGCCAACCCTAACAACCCGGCGCCAATTATTGCTCCACAGCACAGGAAATTTCCCACTTACAAGGCAGGTGATGACACCGAGGCCTTCTTGGAAAATTTTGAAAGAGACATTAACCCTTAGCTATCTGTTTATGACACTGCCCATGGCAATCAGCTGGCTTGCAGCATTCAGGAGGGAGGGGGGAGGAGCGAGGACACAACATGCTGGCTCCCCCGCCCTTCCGAACACCACAAGCCAGCTGATTGCCACAGGCAGGAGCGGGAGGGGGGAGGTATGCTGCATCCTCACTCCTCCCTCTCCCTCCTGTCCACGGCAATCAGTTGGCTTGCGATGTTCAGGGTGCAGGGGGAGGAGCGAGGACTTGGTGCACAGCCTTCCCCTGCCTCCTGCCCATGGTGATCAGCTGATTTGTGGTGTCCAGGAGACAGGAGGGAGGGGGAGCCCGCATGCCAAATCCTTGCTCCTTCCTCCCCCGAATGCTGCAAACCGGCTGATTGCCGTAGGCAGGAGGAAGGGGAAGGCGCTGACCTGTGGGGTCTGCCAGCGGGGGGGAGGTGCTGTGAGGAGGGCGTAGGGGAGCTGACGGGGGGCTGCCAGCTGTGGACAAAGCAGGCAGCCAATGTTATAGTGAAGCATTGCAAAACTTTAAATGGAGCATGTTCTGTAGTTGAGCAGGGACGTAAGATTGAAAGAACGTTAAGCGAGAGGATGTTAAGTGGGGAGTTACTGTATTGATAAATGTTAACAGAATAGCTCATAAAAATTAAAGGGCTGTCATCAGACCTAGGTCTGGTACAGTATTTGTCTAAGTATTGCACAACATTCTGATTAAAATAGGAGTACTGAACAAAATCAATATGGCACTTGTGAAAGTGATTAAACGTGCTAACCCATAAATCTTAAATTGTAATGCTAAGTGGAGAATCATCATCTCAGGGAGTAAATTCCAGTGATGGTCCAGAAGAATGTTTTTTCGGGCCAGGGCTATTCAATCTCTTTAACCATGTCATCGTTACAGGACAAATTACACTTTAGACCTCACTGCAATTTCTCTCAAATGCACCTTCAGGTGACAGGCCTGGCTTCCTTCACCTCTCTCAAGGGTGGAAACCCATAGTTTAACCACTCAGGCACTTAATGAATGGGTTACTCTGTTTCCCACCATATGAAACATAACAGGCCCAACTGCATTTGGCACCTGCAAGAAAACTGTTCAGGAGTCTGTGTCTAGGAGCTGATTAAAATGACTCAAAGCAGTTTTAAATCAAAACAAGCATATTGTTTATTTATCCAAAAGTGCAGTGCAAACAGAGAAAAAGGTTAAGACAAATGTATATAGGTATCTGGTCTCACTTAAACTTTATCTTCTTGTCGCAAGTTTTGGGAAGGTCAAGTCTAGACATGATAAATCGATCCCCAAATAACCAACTGAACATGAGCTCCCAGTGTGATCTTGTCATTAAGAATGTGTAAGAAGGGGACTGTCAAGTAGAAGCAGGGAAGTCTGATTGTGAACTAAGTCAATTTACTTACCAATTCTGTACTGCACAGTTCCTCACTCTGACAAAGTATT
The DNA here is from genome assembly GCF_007399415.2 of Gopherus evgoodei. Lineage (NCBI taxonomy): Eukaryota > Metazoa > Chordata > Testudines > Testudinidae > Gopherus > Gopherus evgoodei. The sequence goes on from NC_044324.1 coordinate 101,395,860, forward strand.
TGCACAGACTCAATTCTTATCCTTGCAAAAGATTACAGCTGGATTTTTTTTTAGGAACGTTTCCTAATACTAAAAGTGGAAATAATAGAATTCACTTTCTTTCTCTTCTTAGGAATCCAGTACCAGTCCTTACCATAAGACAGTTACACACACACAGTTAATAATTTCAAATTTCTTTTTATGAATAACACTGCAAAGATAAATTATTACAGCCCAGCAGTTACATGGTACCCTAACTAGGCTAATATCAGCAAATAGCAATATTTTCTTTTAAAATTAATAAAACAGGGCCTAAATTCAAATATGCAATACCTTACATACAAAATAAATACAGGGATTAGGATTTCTGACAGTTGGAGATCTTCTGCTTTCATGTTTGCTCACCCTGAGTATTATATTGACAAATAGAACAGTTGTACCACATCACCAATTGTTTCAGCATACACATTATTGAGCACATACACAACTTCAAATAAGAAAGAAGAAAACTTGACAATTACTGTAGCTGTTAGGCTCACGCATTGTCTCTGGTTCAGTGATGTAGTACACCTTCTGAAGTCATTTGGCCTCCAGTCTGTGATTCGTCCCTTACAGTGATTTTTTCCCCCCAGTCTCAATCTCACTGACTTCTGTAAAATTACAAGGAACTGTACTGAGATCCAGCTCACAGATTCAGTCTGGGTTATCCCTGGCAGCTCTACTTTCTGCCTGCTGGGCTAGGCTTGAGCTGACCGGTGCTTTGCTAGCTGGGATGCAGATCCGTGTCTGTCTATCTCTCTGTGTGTGACATTACCCAGGATACAAACTGGACTGTTGAACAATGGTGTCCCCTTAGTTCTCTAGCCTGAGATGCCTCTTACACGGCTTTGCTCATGAACTACCACCTCTCTAGGTTCTGTTCACACACAGCCTTCAACATATAAATTCACTCCTAGCTGAATACATGAATGCTCTCCCACCCATTCATGAATTATATATAGGTGACGCCCACATATTCTTAGCCTGGCCTTTTCCCCCAGAAATATGCATCTTGCACTACTCAACATTCTCCTGGACAGTGTAAGCTCATAATAAGTCCATCATTCCAACACTGCGTGATGATTATGTACCAGCCTTGTCATCTTAAATATAGATTCCCGAAGACTTCAATCTAAACATGCTGGTTTAGATAAAAACAAGTTTATTAACTAGAGATGTATTTTAAGTAATTAAGGCATAAGCCTGTTGCCTGATTTTAGGAGGTTAATATTTTAGATATGGGTTATAAGATCGCCAATTAATCTGATCAGAAGATAAGGTTATTGTACCAGAATCAGGCTACAGAGTTTGCAAGGACCCTTGGGATGTATCACAAGGACACTCACACTGAGACAAATGTAGCCTTAAGGACTTTTATTGAGATAAATAGAATAGTAATCAAATAGTAAAATAATTAGGAGTTACTAAGGCAATAATATTGTTCTAGAGATATGTGATATTATGTACAAAGCTTTTGATTAATATACTCACATTCTTTCTTGATAACCTGGTGGTAAGAGACAAAGGACCAGCCTTGCATCTAGCATGTCAAGAGATTCAGGTTGAGGTTCCTCAGCTCTTGAGTGGGAGGACTATAGAAGATTATAAAAAGGTAATTTAGACTTTTAGTTAATTAACTCACTTAAAATGTACAATTGAAAACTAACGGACCAATAAACAAAAGATCATAAAGAACTAAGAACGAAGAAGCCAGCTTGGCATGGTGAGTCACTCCTCTTATAGAGCATGAACACTCCTATGACCAAAAATGGTTTCCTCACCCACTGAAATGTTGGGGTACACTTACTCTACAGGCTGGGTATGCTTGTACATATGGATGACATAGATATACATATTAATGACATTAGATTATTCTTACATTTGTAATTTCTGTCCTAACCAGTTATTTCAGTACTTGCCAAGTTGTGGTGTGCCTGTTAATTTTAAAGAGAATATGAACTTAGGTAGCCTCCCCTTACTACCCTGCTTCAACACACTCTTTATCTGTGTTAAAGGTTGCAACCATATAGTTTATGCAACCATATAGTCCTTATGCTTTAGCTCATCACACCTATCTAGGTGAAATGTCCTAAACACACATGCTAACTTTGCCCTAGCTCAACACATAGGATGTGGCTTGTAGGTCTCTTGTGTTACATCCAAAATACTCTAATATAAACCTGTTATAGTAAAACAAATAATCAAACCCATAAAAAAAGCCCCACGTGTTTTTTATGTGTTTTTTTTTAGTCATCCCTGCCCGCGCCCCGTCGAAACTATTCGAATTGAGCCCCACACTTCCTAAAGCTGGCCCTGCACATCGGGGTTTCAAAATTGTATCAGGGGCCAGGTAGGGAAAGCTGTGTCTCCCAAAACAGCCTGTTCCCCCCATCCGACCCCCACCCACTTTGTGCCCCCAACTGCCCCCCTCAGAACCCACAACCCATCAACCCCCCCTTCTCCTTGTCCCCTGACCACCCCCTCCTGAGTCCCTTCACCCTAACTGCCCCCAGGACTCCACCCCCTACTCAAATCGCCCCGCTCCCTGCCCCTTGACTGCTCCAACCCCTTCCACCACCTCCCCGACAGACCCCTGGAACTCCCATGCCTACCCAACCCTCCCTCCCGGCATTCTCTGTCCCCTGACCGCTCCCCTCCAGAACCTCCACCCCCTCCAACTGCTCCCTGCCCCTTATCCAACCCCTCCTCCTAGCCCTGGCCCAGCCCCCTTACCATGCTGCTGAGGGCAGCATGTATGGATGCTGCGCGGCCCACTGGAACTCACAGCCCCACCACCTTATCATGCCACTCAAAGAGGCAGGAGCTGCAGAGCTGCTGAGGAGCAGTCCAGAGCTCTGGTGCCAGCAGCACCACATGCTGAGGTTGTGCGAGAGGGGAGAAGGCAGGGAAGGGGCCAGGGGAGCCTCCCCAGCCGGGAGCTCAGGTAGGCTGGACAGGACGGTCCCACAGGCTGGATGTGGCCCATGGGCCAGAGTTTGCCCACCCCTTTAACAACCGGTTCTAAACTGGCTTCTAAATTTAACAACCGGTTCACATGAACCAGTGCAAACTGGCCCCAGCTCACCACTGCCTACAACTAACACTAAACACGGTGGTTTGCTCCTGTTATAGAGTCTGAGCAGTATTTGTCCAATCTTCCATGTTCAAACTTAATTTCCTCACTCACATAATATCGGAGTGTGTTTACTTTATAGGCTGGCATAGTCATAGATATTAGTAACAATTAGCTCATTCTCATAGCTAGGTATGGTGTAGCAGACTCACTTTCCTCTAGCACTTCAGCCAAGTCACTCCAGACCTTCAGTTGTCTCTCTTCTTCTGCCTCAGCCAACAAGACAGGTATTGATATATGTTCAGCCCTCCTGGGATAACATAAGTACCACTAAAAGTCTCAAATTGTCCTAACGCAAGAGCTCCTTCTGCCCCCTCTTGGGCTATTCTTCAGCCTGTCCTTGAGGTTGATCTTCAACTCCATCCTGGGCTCCATAATCCTGATGGTAGGCTTGTCCCTGCTTCTGTGGAGCTAATAGGGGAACTCAGTCCGACCCTTTATTCTGAGTTTCAGCCCAGAGACCTTGCATTAAGCAGCCAAGTCCACTCCTTCAAATGCATTGCTGTTTCCTTCCGCCACTTCCTTCCTCTGAGTCACTTGAGTTGCTTCCCTACAGCCTGTGCTTAACCCAGCTTCTCCTCTGGTTTCTGGACATCTGGCTTTTCACTAGATCCTCCTTGTTGTTACCCGGTCAATTTGGGAAACCCTGCTTATAACCTACTGAGGGCTCAAGGTGTGACCCAGTCAATTTAGGGCATCCTGCCTATACACCCTGAGGGCTCAAGGCTTGATCCAATCAATTTAGACATCCCCGCCCTTTCCCTTCTGAAGACTCAGGATGTAAGGCACCTATTCTTACCCAGGGGACTCAGGAAGAAACCTAGTCAATTTAAGTACCCATCCTTTCCCTTGGGGCTTGGGGCTCTGTGGAACCGCAGAACCTTTTCCCAGTGAAAGCCTTACACAGTTGTGCTCTAAACATCTATTTTTTAGCAACGCACACAGAATACATATACCAAACAAGTCTCTTATGCTCACCACTCCCAATATACAGACAAATTTCACCCGCTGGATTTATTCATCTGGGTGTTCTTGTTGATGCCTCTGCATGTCACTGTCGTGCAGAGGTGTCAGCAGTGTGACTTAATTCTTATTTTTGTTATATGTTTCAATAAAATAACTATTTATTTGTAAAATACCAATAAGCTATGTTGAATCTTAAAGACAAGACAGTTTCTGTTTATTTCACTTCTATTTACTAAATGGTAGATTTTCATAACATGCCAGGGCTGTTTGTTTTGTATGCAAGTGTTACCATTTTCATAAAATTACACTTCACTATTTATAAGCACACTGTAAAACTTTTAAAAATAACCATAAAGCTTAAACATTTCTGTCCTTCATACGTTAATATCCTGATCTTAACAAATCTGATAGAACATCATTACTGAATAAACCCACAGTGCCCTATTTTAAAGTTAAGAACGAGTTGCTGATGCTGAGCTTAATCCTTGGTGCTGAGATTTCTATGTGGGTCTCGAAAACATACAAGTTAATACAGACATTTTCTGTGAACTGCAGGTCTGACATTAAAAGGAGCAATGTATGTTTACAGCTAGATGTGCAGATGTTTGTACACAAACTGACTCACTGGAGGCATAATCCGTGGAAACAATTGTCAAAAATGTATCATTTTTCTATAGAATAGTTTAAACACTGATTGCGTTTGGCCTTTTCCAAAAGAGAAGTTGATGTTTTATATTCAGGTTTTTAAGCCATACCCATCACTGTGATATCAAAAACACAAAAAGCAAAGGAAAAATGCAATGGAAAGCAGAAGAAATTTGTGTATGTTTTGAATAATTGTTCCTCTCTTTCTGTCCTCATGTTCTCACTCAGTACAAAAGTCCACCCTGCTTTACATCAAATATATAAAATACCTGGACAACAGTTTTCCTGTCACAGTCCCTCATGGGGTCCATTCACTCCTCCTCCTGGCCACTCTGGGAATTAGCTCCTTCCAGGTTCAGGGTCCCCTTTTCCTGCTAGCTGCATGCTCTACTGCCATTCTCTCTCTGTCTCTGTGGCTCCAGTTGTTCTTCCATCATAACTTGGCCCTTTGGCCAGGTCACTATATGAGTTTACCCCTTCCAGGGTACCAAAGTCTTTTGGGGGACTGTCCCAGGCAGTCTTCTTTCCTCTGCCTGGTCTGTGCCACTTCCCCAGTGACTGGTAGGGGAACTGGGGCCCATTGTCTACTCCGGGTTCCAGCTCAGGGACCCTCTAGTCAGCAGCCAAGGTCTATTCCATCCTGGACCAGACTGCCTTTCCCTGAGCCCTTTCCTTACCTTCTGGTTCTTCCCCTGGCTCTCTGGGTTTACCATCTGCAAACTCCCTCCTCCTAGAAAGTAACTGTAGGCTACTTGCCTTTATAGCCACAAATTAACCTCCCATTTCCCAGGGTGCAACTGCAGTCTACAGCCCTCTCTGCTATCAGCTTCCTACCGTTATAAGCCCAGCTCATCCCCCCTCAGTTGGGCTCCCTCATTCACTCAGGGGAGAAGAGCCCGCCAGCTCGCAGAGTGCGGAGGCAGGACTAGGAGCCAGGCTTGAAAACCAGGTGGGGCAGTGACCATGGGGCCTCTATTCCGGAGCAGGGAGGTGTGTGCTCCTGCTGCACCAGGTTGCACTCCACAGGCAATGGGGCGGAGCCTGAACCCCTTGCCACAGCATCCTTTGACTACAGCACCCTGGGGAGGCACCCAGATCACCCTACCCCTAAGGCTGGTCCTGCTTGCATCTTCAGTTACCCTCAGTAGTATGATTTCAACTTCAATCAGCTCTGCCTTTGGAAAACAATGCCAGTATTCAGAATAGTGTCCCTAGGTGTTTGTACTGATCCCCTTCTGAAACCACCCAGACACTTTGTCCCCTCTTGTACCACTCCTCTCCCAGGGTGAACTCACCATGTCTAGTGCTCTGGCTGTGCTGTGGTTGCCAAGGGAAAGTGAGAAAGAGGTGTATGTAACTTTAACGATTCAAGACTGTGAGTGCACACACAATACCGACTCTGTGTGTTGTTTCTTTTGCTTCTGCAGATGTGCCCTTGAGGGCCAGCTCTTCCATCAGATAAGAAGGCGAGTAAGGAGGACATGTTTTGCAAAGTGCTGCAATTGTCAGATCAGGCCAATAGTGAGCATAGAGCATGGAGAGAGACAATAAATGAAAAACTAGAAATAGATACCCAGGAGAGCAGTCAGAGGCAGAAGTGGACGGAAAGCTCATGGAGGACAAATCAGAGATGCTCAGGTCCCTGATTGTGCTGCAGGTGGAACACATGCATGCTTGACTCCCCCTCCAGCCCATACAGAACTGCCTTCCTTGCCCTCCCCAAACACTCCCCCCCACACATTCCTTACCCTTTATAGTACCCCTTGCACTCCACCCTAGGGACATTTTCCATAACAGCTGGACTTACACACAGTTGTGAAATCCTCACTTCAGAAAGTGCTGTTTACTATCATGTCCCCTGTAAAAAATGTTAATCTACGTATTGCTATTTAATAAAAATTTAGTCTTACAAAAACAGTGTTTCTTTATTTGTGATCTACACAGGATGGTTACAGAAGAAATTCGTACAACGCAGCAATCGGCACATTTGCAGACTACAATTAATGCTCAGGCAGGAATCATTACAGGGGTCATTTAAGGTGACAAGTAAACAATGCCTGGCTCATTACCAGAAAGACAAATTACTGGGATTCATTGTCAAAATGCTGTTTCAAAGCCTTCCTGAGTCAAATAGCCCCTCATTGAGCCTCTCAAATAGCCCTGGTGTCTGGCTGCTCAAAAAAAGGTGATCCACCTCAATGCTCCATTACTGGGGAAACTTTTCCCCCTTGGCTTCACAAGTGTTATGCAGAGCATAGCAGATTGCTATGACCATGGGGATATTTTCCTCATTGGGTCTAACCTGATAAAATAGGCAGTGCCAGCAACCCTTTAATCTGCCAAACACCTGATGAGCCTCTTGTTGAAAAGCTCCTTGCTGCTGTCAAGGTTTCTGGTTTATCGCTTCATGAGTTATGGGAGTAAAGAGGTAGGCAGGGTCTCCCAGGATCACTACAGGCATTTCCACATGCCCTTTTGGAATCTTCTGGTCTGTAAAGAAAGACCCTGCATGCAGCTTTCTATACAGGCTAGTGTTCCTGAAGATGTGTGCGTCATGCACTTCCCTGACCACCCCACATTGATGTCAGTGAAACGGCCCAAGTGATCCACCAGCACCTGCAATACCATAGAGAAGTAGCCCTTTCTGTTGATGTACTTCATTGCAAGATGGTCTGGGGCCAAAATTGGGATATGCATGCCATCTATCCCCCTGCTGCTAGGGAATTCTATTGGTACAAAGCCATCCACTATTTCCCACACATTGTCCACAGTCGCAGTCCTTCAGCAGGAGGTGATTAATGGCTCTGCACACTGGCGTCACCACAAAACTTCCTAATTTCACGCTGATGCGTGACTGACTGGTAGCAGTCAGGAGTTGCCAGCTTCCACACAGTGATTGCCACATTCTTTTCCACCATGAGGGCACCTCTCATTCTGGTGTCGTTGTGCGGCAGGGCAGGGGTAAGCTCCGCACAGAGTTCAAGAAAGGTGGCTTTGCCCATAAGAAAATTCTGCAGACACTGCTTGGCATTCCATACCTGCTTCACAATCCGATCCAGCCACTCAGTACTTGTTTCCCTGTGTAACTGCTCCATGAATGCCAATATCAATCTTGAATTGTTTCTTTCCATGGCACACAGCAGGGCAGATACAATGGATTCCTGTTCAGATTCGCAGCTCTTGAAATACTGCAGGATCTGTCACGTTGTGATCATAACACGTATCACAAGACTGGTGAGTAGTGCAGGACCTATGCTTTCAGGCAGAGATGTCAGGTGCAAAGTTTACAAGGGCAGTTGAACAACGGCATGAAATGTAGTCAGAAGCCCTTAGAATTATGGAATGGAGAAAACTGCATCATGCGGACATGATCCTTCCCTCATGATGCTCTGTGATCCATTCCCAGAACTCCTAGCGGAAGAAGGTGGCATTTGCACAGTGGGATACAGGGCCAGCTCCAGGCCCCAGCATGCCAAGCGCGTGCTTGGGGTGCCATGCTGCGAGGAGTGCTCTGCCATTGCCGTGAGGGTGGCAGGTGGCTCCGGTGGACCTCCCGCAGGCGTCTCTGCGGAGGCTCTGCTGGTCCCGCAGCTCCTGTGGAGCATCTGCAGGCACGCCTGCGGGAGGTCCACCGGAGCCGCGGGACCAGCAAGTGGCAGAGCGCCCCCCATGTCGTGCTGCTGTGCTTGGGGCGGAGAAATGGCTAGAGCCGGCCCTGCTGGGATAGCTACCTACAGTGCACTGCTCTCTCTGTTGACACTAGAACACCAACTGTGGACACCTCCACTGACACAAGTGACAAGAACGTAATGGGAACCCCCATGAACTCTGCCACTATGTGCCCCTCCTGTGGCATAACGAGGAATGAGATTTATATGATGTAAATGGGAACTGACATAATGTTTTGATGAAACTATATTGGTATTATTGTTGGGACTGTTTGTGGAATGAATGTATGAAGTTTGAAATCGGTAAGTATTAATCACAGAAAGAGATGTAAGAACTCCCCTTCTGCTACTTGAGAGGTACCCCAACTCCACTTTTTTTTGAAGAAGGAAGAGATGTGATGATTTGTCTATGAACAACTTATGAATTCCAGTTTGATTTTATGAACTATCTGTATCCTTATGACTTTTGTTTACTCTGTACTGCCTCATACACCTTGTGCTAAGGAGACAGGGAAATGGCATGGACATGTCTGTCCATGAATTTGCTGATCATTAAAGACTGTTAGGACCTGAATAGATCTTATCTGGATCAAACAAAAGAGTAACTGCAGCCTAGATAAAGCCAGTATTTTCCAACCTCTCTGTCGGGGTAGGAGGTGGGGGCTGGGTTTCGAAGAATAGAAAATCCTCAAAGAGAGGAACAAAGAGGTCAGGTGTTAACACTGACACAGTGTCTACACCAGGGGTAGGCAACCTATGGCATGCGTGCCAAAGGTAGCACATGAACTGATTTTCAATGGCACTCACACTGACCGGGTCCTGGCCACCGGCCCAGGGGCTCTGGATTTTAATTTAATTTTCAATGAAGCTTCCTAAACATTTAAAAAACCTTATTTAATTTACATACAACAATAGTTTAGTTATATATTATAGACTTATAGAAAGAGACCTTCTAAAAACTTTAAAATGTATGACTGGCATGTGAAACCTTAAATTAGAGTGAATAAATGAAGACTCAGCACACCACGTCTGAATGGTTGCCGACCCCTGGTTTACACTGACACTGCATCTCTCTAACTATGTCGCCCTAAATGCTATGTCTCTTGTTGAGGTGGTTTTATTATGTCTATGTAGAAGGAGAGTTAAATCGGTGGGAGGAGCATTGCAGTGTGTACACCTCCATAGTTAGGTCAACATAAGCTGCCTTATGTTGACTTAATTGTGTAATGCAGGGGTAGACAACCTATGGCACACATGCTGAAGGCGGCACGCAAGCTGATTTCCAGTGGCACTCACACCGCCCGGGTCCTGGCTGCCAGTCCTGGCCACCAGCTTTGCATTTTAATTTAATTTTAAATGAAGCTTCTTAAACATTTTAAAAACCATATTAACTTTACATACAACAATAGTTTAGTTATATATTATAGACTTATAGAAAGAGACCTTCCAAAAATGTTAAAATGTATTACTGGCATGCAAAACCTTAAATTAGAGTGAATAAATGAAGACTCGGCACACCACTTCTGAAAGGTTGCTGACCCCTGGTGTAGTATATACATTGCCGAAGTCTTAAAAACCATAGAGCCTGAGAGAAACTCAGAGGGAATCACAAAGACAAAGGAAGCTTGGGAAGGGGAGAAGAACATACTCTTGTGGCAAAGGAGTCCTTTTTAGCTGCAGGACCCACAAAGGAAGAAGAAAACTGTCTCCAGAAGACGGAGAGGGAGATTCCATGATTTGGAGGAAAAACCATGTGCAGGAAGGGGATCCTGGACTCCTTAGAGGGCTGGAAACTGTTGATGCGCAGCAGGGACCCTCTCAAACAGGATAAGGAATGCCTTTGGGTCATTGTGGGCCCCATCTTTGTCAGTTTCACCATGGTGGATAGCACTGGGGCTGTAACTCTGCTTTGTAAGGTGAGACTTGCTGCTGCCCCAGTCAGCTGTAGGAGTGTTGTTATCTATTGGATGAGCCACTGTTGCTCCTCATGCTGCTCTGTTACAATGTCTTTAATCAGTTGCTGGGCAGCAACCAGGTGGAGCAGTTCATTCTGCTGTTGCTGGGCTACCTACTTTTGCTTTTTTCCAGGAACAACTTCAGCAACTTCTCAAAATACATTTCTGCATCTCCCCCCACTCTCTCCTCTGGCCTATTTTCAGGCCTGGGAAACTATGATGACCACATTCTATACCATGTATAATAGGTTGCTCAGAGGGCAGGCATCCTAGTGGCTAGCACACCCAAATTCAGGCCTTTTGCCTTCTATCTGGGTAGTAGAGGTGCCTATTCCTGACCCTTAGCTGGAAGTCTTCGGTCCCCACCCGCATCTGGGCATTGGCCCTTAAGGGGATGGTAGGCAGACTGAGGGCCTCCCTCTCCACCAGGTCCCCACCCAGGGTCCTGTGGGAAACAACACCAGCAGCATCCTCCATGCAGTGAGTCTAAGTCTGGTGCCGTAGGCTACCTCCTACCTATATATCCCTTCAGTTTTGAGTGTGGCCCCTATAGTCCAAACAGTTAATCACTTAACAAGAAGAGCCCACAGAAGCAGGGCCCTGCAGGTCCTGCTGGTTCTCAAAGGGGATGGTGGTTATTGGGTGCCTGTGGGCCTTACCTGCTCTATAGTCCCCTCTCAGGCTCAGCCTCCTGTCTGGCTTTCTGGAGGAGGATTCCTCCTGCAGCCTGTCCACCACCCCTTTGCCTGGGCTTCCAAGCTCCTTTTAACCTGCTCCTCCAGTCGGAGCATGCTCAGCAAGCTCAGAGGAGTGGGCCCAGTATTGCCTTTTAAGCCTTTCAGGCCCAGTCTGGAGTTTGTATACCCAATTATACCATATTAATACCATACAAATAATACCTGTTAATGTTGGTGTCTGTATATAACCTATATGTTGGGTAACAATATGGATAATGCATCTTCTGACTTGGCTCAGGATTTCCTGGCCACTGATCATCATGGGCTTAGCCCATACAGTTACTGGTTCAGCTCATACAGCTGGCTACATGTTGAACTTAGTTGTGGTATTAGGACTGGAGATTAGGAAATTGGATGTTAAACCCATGTCATGAACCTCCTTGCACTTTGAGGCTGGGGCTCATCTCTCCTGTTGGGGTTGTGACAGTCAGCAGTGACCCCCAAACAGCTAGTAGCCTTATAATAGCTGGCAACTGTTAGGGGAAATTGGACACCTCACGGACACAGTAGCCTGAACTTTTGAACTGTCTTCCCTTATCGGTCTTGAGGCAGTTGAAGCTGGTCCTAAGTTGGTTTTTGCTGAGCAGATTGAGAAGTGCAGGGTTTGCTAACCACCAATCAAATGCTAACACGACTGAAGCCCGTGTGTGAGTGTGTATAAAAGATTCTTGGTTTTTGTATGGAGTAGAGTCTTTGTACTAAGGTACAAAACTCTCCTTTCTTCTGCAGAATAAAGCAACCTTTTCTTATCCCTGTCTGGCTGTCATTGGCTCTCAGCTAGGTGGACCAGACATTTCGGTAACAGCAGGGTTCAAGATATGGCATTGCTCAATCTTTAAGTTGGTTCTGGACAATAAAGTAACTTCCAAATGGGTTAGTCTCTGAGAGGTTAAATGCTGAGCGCCCTTTTGGACTAGCAGTAGATGGACCGCATGTGGGGTCCGTAGACCATCGGATGGCCTAAAATAACCTTCTCTGCTTGGGGTACCAGAAGGCCATCAGCAACCACCTCCCAAAGGCAACCAGGAAAGCCTTGTGCCACCAGATCCAGTTTTTGGGAATAGTAGGCCACAGGTCATTCCTTGGGCCCAAAAGTCTGGGTCAGGACACCCGAGGCCACCCCTAGTTGCTCTTGCACATAGAGAACGAAGGGCTTCTGATAATCAGGGAGCCCAAGGGCTGGGGCTGAGTCCAAGGCTGTTTTAACCTCCTGAAAGGCTTTGACAGCCCCAGAATTCCAGTGCAGGGGCTCCTTGGCATCATGTGTTATCTGCTCATAAAGGGGCTTTGCCATTTCTCCCAAACCTGGAATCCAAGAACACCAAAATCCTGCAAGACCTAAAAATCCCCGCATTTCACGTTTAGTCTCTGGCCGTGGGATGTTAAGGATTGACTGGATACGGGCACTAGATAGAGCTCGATGTCCCGGGGTCAGTACATGACCGAGGTAGGTTACCTGGTCCTTGGCAAACTGAAGCTTAGCAGTGGACACTTTATGTCTGTTATCTGCCAAGCAATTTAGAAAGTAAATAGTGTCTGTTTCGCATGTTACCTGATCAGGAGAACAAACCAGGACGTCATCCACATACAAGAGATAAGTGGACCCACCAAGTAGCTTAATATCAGCTAAATTGCGTGTCAGGATAGAGGAGAAAATGACTGGCGATTCAACATATTCTTGTGGTAGCCGAGTCCAGGTCAGCTGTTCTGCCCTCCTGGTCTCTGGATCCGTCCATGTAAATGCAAAGATATCCCAGCTGTCTTGCTCTAGGGGAATACTGAAAAAGGCATTATACAAGTCTGTTACCGAATAGCAAGCAGTACCTGCTGGAATGGCAATCAGGATAGCGTGATGGTTAGGTACCACATTGTGTCTAGCCTGAACGACTTTATTCACTGCATGCAAGTTCTGGACAAATCGGTATACCGGTTTTCCCTCTGGATCCATGTCAGGTTTTCTGACTGGCAGAATGTGGGTGTTGAAAGGAGACTTGGTGCCAACTAGCACTCCCAACCGCAGGAATGTGGTGATAAGGTTCCAGAGGCCTAGCAGAACTTCTTAGGGGTGGGGTACTGACGAATTCGAGGAATTACAATGCCTGGCTTCAAGGTTATATGCACTGGTTCTATATGGAGAGTGCCCAGGTCTGTTTTTAAAGTGCCCCATAGGGAGGCTTTTACCTTCTGTCTGAGTCGCTCAGGTAGGATTGGGTCCACAGGCAGGATCGAGTCCTCTGAAGCCTGGGTCAGAACAGCACACAGCTGGGGAAGTTGGTTTTGAGGTAACCGGAGGACGATCCTGTCATCTGAAAAAAAGATCTGAGCATGCAATTTACACAACAGGTCTCTGCCCAAGAGGTTAACTGGGGAATCCGGAGCTAACAAAAAGGCATGGGAGGCGAAGACACCAGAAATTTCCACAGTAGCCTCCTGCAACACAGAACAGTCAAATGGCTTTCCGCCTATACCCATTACCGGAATACTTTTATTCACGAGGTTTCCCTTCTTCGGCTTGACAGTAACAGTGAAGAGGGCAGCCCCAGAGTCCAGAAGACAAGAATAAATGGTTCCTCCCAAAATTAGACGGACCTGGGGGTCATTGGAGGAACAAACATAAGTGGTAAAATCATTTGAATAGATGACAGAAGAACCCCCTGGTCGCCGTCATTCCTCACTGTCAGTAACGTCTGTTCTCCCCACAGTCATCTGGTGTTGTGGTGTGTTTGGGCAGCGAGGCTGCCGCCCAGTGGGTCAGTATGGGCACTCCCTCGTTCAATGACCAAGCTGCTTACAATAGTTACACGTATCTTTGGCATGTCCTAGAGCCCCCCTCCCCTTTCCATTTTAGGTTGCCTCTTGGAGGGGGTCCCCTCCACCCTCCTTGTTTTTCATTCCCAGCATTTACAAGAGCCACCAGCATTCTCACCTGCTTTGTCTCTTGTACCTTCTCTCTTGTGTTATATACACGGGTGGCAACGCTTACCAGTTCCTCCAGGGATTTCCCTTCAGCGCCCCCAAGTCACTGTAACCGCTTCTTGATGTCTGGGGCTGACTGAGAAATAAAGATAAGCCGGACCGTGGACTGGGCGTCTGCGGTCTTGCGGTCTAGGTTAGTATAGGTACAAAATGCTTTACAAAGTCTCTCATAAAAATTGGAAGGGTGCTCCTCTTTCCCTTGCACAGTATTATGAACTTTTGACCAATCCAGAGTCCTCTCGCCTGCCTGTTTGATACCTATTAAAATGCAGTCCCGGAATCTCTTTAAATTCGCCTGGTGGGCCGGATCATTCGGGTTCCATTGGGCCTGATTAGCAAGGTTTATAAGGTCACGGGAATGGCCATCGGCTTCCGCGGCAGCCCGGGCACCTTGAAGGACCCACTCCTTCTGCTCTGTGAATAACAAACAATCCAAAAGTTGGCCCACATCTTGCCAATTGGGATTATGAGACTGGAAAATGGTACAGAATCGCCTATGGACGACATCTGGGTCATCCCTGAGGTGAGGCATAGTGGTTTGCCAGTTCATAAGGTCCACTGTGATAAACGGAACATGAACGTGATGGTCCACAACATTCCCTTCTGTCACTGGAACCGGGATGACCCGGAGGGGTGCTTGAATTAAATTGCCCATGGGTTTCTTCCCACAAACTGACCCCAAACTAGTGTGAGATGGACTACTCAAGAGGCTAAAAGACTCTGACCCACTACTCATCATCACGGCAGTAGCCGGTTCATCTACTCGAGCTGTAGTATCCTAAATTTTCCTGGGCGGGGGTTTCTGTGGTAGGGCTGCTATCTCTGAACCCATGGCTGCAGAGGAAGGTACCGAGCCTGTCCCACTTGGTAGTGCTGCTGCTACCGGGGGCCAAGGTCAAGGACAGTATATGGAGGGATTTTCTTCCTAAAAATTGGCCTCTTTAGGGGCAGAAGGTTTTGGGTATAGAGGGGCTTGAATCTCTATTTTCTTTAAGCGACGATGAGCTTCATCGTCCCACAAGAACCAATAATCCATTTGTTCTGGTGCCTGGTTTTCCAGCACCAGGCGCAGAGGAGTTAAGTGAGTCGGAATGTCAAAAAGACCTGAACTTGGGCCAATCGGTACCCAGGGCTGGCCAATCCTGGGTACAAAACTGCAATAAGCACCTCTTTGACATTCTTTTCTGAACACTGGGTAAAGGCCATTTATTTAACATGTAATCCAAAGGGCTATCCTTAGAGGGTTTCCGCTGAGACCCACCCATCCCCTTTTCTGGCACTCAAATAGAGAATTAAACAGAAAGAAGGAGGGAATAATGGTCTAATCCAAAAAATCCAAGCCAGCAGTCTCTGCTTACACTGACTGCTACAGGGGACAGAACAGAAGGATCTTAATATGACCTCAGGGCTTCCTCGCACACTATGGCTTCCATCCTGAGGAATTACGAACAAGAAGCTCAGTTCTGCCCACACACCTAACACCCAAAGGTATAAGACAGAAATATAGTAACCAGGTAACCAGAATATAACCAGAACCTGGGAAGTGTTTCCTTATTCTCTTAGGGCTCACCTTATCGGAGCACGAACCCCAGGGGCCGCAGTGAAGTGAGATAGAGGGACTAAGCACCCTGCTGGTGCCGCTCCTAGTTCACCGCAACCATCCGGAGTCCGATGTCCGAGCTAGGAGGGTCCCATCTGGGTTGCCAGAAACTGTTACCAAAATGTTGGGTCCGCCTAGCTGAGAACCAGTGACAGCCAGACAAGGATAAGGAAAGGTTGCTTTATTCTGCAGAAGAAAGGAGAGTTTTGTACCTTGGTACAAAGACTCTACTCCATACAAAAACCAAGAATCTTTTATACACACTCACACACAGGCTTCGGTCATGTTAGCGTTTGATTGGTGGTTAGCAAACCCTGCACTTCTGCAATATGCTCAGCAAAAACCAGCTTAGGACCAGCTTCAACTGCCTCAAGACCGTTAAGTGAAGACAGTTCAAAAGTTCAGGCTACTGTGCCTGTGAGGTGTCCAATTTCCCCTAACAGTTGCCAGCTATTATAAGGCTACTAGCTGTTTGGGGGTCGCTGCTGACTGTCACAGGGTGGGTGGATCTGCTTAGGTAGTCTGCTCTGGGAGATTAATGGCACCAGAAAGGCTCCAGAGAGCTCTGTGGGAAGTCCTGTTCCACCAACAGGCCAAATCCTTAATGGATTAGGTAGGACATTATAATACTGTTCTCCAGCATTGATGAGGTGAGTTTCTTGTTATTTTTAGTACAAGACTGATCAGATTAGGGACAGGCTGTCTTCTTCTATGGTTGAAAAGTAAGGTTTTGGTTAAGATCAACATTAAGAGTTTGAGATCTTTCCTTTCAGATATTAACTTTGCCATTGTTATCCATACTTTTGTTGCATCATGATTAGACAATTGCAGTGTGCTCTCTATAGGGCTACATATTAAAACCATTTGGAGACTGAAGATGATGCCATATAGCCACAGCTGCAGTCAGAGAAGAGTTCCTTCTGGGTCTTCCACATTATAAAAGAGAGGTAGCTGTTGGCTGGACATTCTTTCTGAGGCTCCAGAACTCTGGAACTCACTTACTTCCAAGTTGGTCTGAAATAGCCCAACTTTGGTGTGTTTCTGAGACTGATGAAAGATTGGAAAGAAGCTCTTTTATAGGTGGCAGGCTGGCAGAATTCCTTTTCAAATTATTTAATGCTGCTGGGATTTTTTTTCGATTGTAATGTGTGTCAGGGTACTGAAAACTTTGTATTTTATTATTCAAATCTAAATAAATAAGCTTTTGTAACAATTTTTACTTGATTAGTTTTGAAAGTGACTATCTTGAAAACTCTGGAAATTGAGGTTGCGTCCATTAAAATGACAGTAAGACACTGGGCTGGGGGAGGAGAGAGAAGGAGAAGAGTGGCTTAATTAATACTGTTGAACTTCATTTGACATTTTCAGAATGAAAGGGCATCCCTAGTACTTTTACATATAAAGCTTTCCTAAAACTGGTGCAGTTACTAAATTGAGCAAAGATAAAAACAGCTCTACCTTAAAACAGATAAAGATAATTTGTCATGACTGCTGAGACACAAAATTGTACTAACTGTGCTCACACCCAGCTGCATATCGGTTTCCAGATTAGAACATTATAACTAATTTTCTTAATATTGCTATGCCACTTTTCTTCTTCCAGTTAATGAAAACAGACTGCAACTAATCATTGTTAACCTTTATCACAGAACAGAAGTGCTTTAGTTATTTCCATATAAGAGACTCTGTGCACAGTGCCTTCTGTGTAACACCTTCTCTAGGAGTTATGTCTTTTTAGTATTTTAAGAAGGTGTTATAGTAAGGGAAATAAATTATAATTTGATTTAATGAAGTGTGGAGAAAAGCTAGTGTAGACTTAATAGTAAGGGATTTTTAAGAGCCTTGTAATGGTGGAATACATCATTGAGAGTCACACAGAATATTTCAACACCTATTTCAACTATATTTGAGCATCTTTTTTTATTTGAAATTTTGAATGATTAATGTTCACTGCTAGGAATATTTAAAATGCCTAATCAGTAGTCAATTAAATAATGTATTTCCTTTCTGTGGTCATTTTTTTTGTGTAGTTAGAAACCATTTAAGTTACTCAATACCTGTCTGACCTTCACAGAGCATGAATTGAGAGATTTACAAGAACAATTAAGATATTATGGATAGGACATAGCTTTGTAAAGATGAACCCAGCACTGCAGAGATAGATATTTCATTAGAAACTCACTTCCTGGCTACCATGTTTTTCCTGGAAGACTGGAGAACTAGTAGATTTGTGGCATCATAGATTCCAAGGAAATGACACCTGAATGACAAAGAAAGCAATTAGATTAGAATTCTGTTTAGATTAGAACTCTAAACATATTCAACTCAGATATCTTGAGAAATTGTTGGATAAAATATAAAGTTAAATATTCAACAATCCTGTACTTTCAGTTAAGGACTCAGAAAAGTCCTGGTACACACACATATAGGAAAACAGTGCCTGCTCCAAAGATTTTACAATAAGCATTCTATTCCCTGATAGCATTCTTGAAGATAAAATGACCAGGCTGTAGCTGAACAGCTTTAAGACATGTAATTAATTAATTATTATTATACAAAAATTTAGCAGTTCTCCCAAATCTTCTCATCTGCCTTATTTGTACTAGTCAAGACAAAAGTGGGAAAATATTATGAAACTTGTACTTGATGCCATTTGTAATCAATCTGGTTAAAATGTAGCTCAGTATTAGTTATAGAAACCTTAGGCACTGAACATATTCAGGCTGCAAAACTTGTCCTTTAAAGGAAGGTAAATTCAATAACAATTCACAGTATAGCTTTAAGAAAAAAATGGAGTATTTTCTCTCAGCCTCTTGTATTATGTAGTAAGGTGCAGGTACCCTAAATAGTAAGAATTTCTGTCTTTTTAGAGCATTTGTAAGATTGGTCAAAACAATGTTATTAAAAATAAAGACAAACTTCTACTTAGGAGCAGAAAGAGGGCACAAAACGGATATATCTGAAACAAATTATTGTATGTTTTTCCTTGGTGTGCACCTAAACAAAATTTAAAAATAAGAAATAGAAAGGGAAATTTTCAAACGCACAAGGCAGTTAAGTGCACAGCTCAGTAAGCTGGGTTCCAAACTGTGACTTGTACCTTTAAAAATCTCCCTCTGAAATGTTAACACTGTAATGTGCGATGGGATGGGATGTGGCCATGTCATGTGCAGGGGATGAAACAGCACATGTTGTTCATTTTGAGAACACTTTTGCTGCAGATTTGACAAAATACAAAGAAGGTACCAATGTGAGATTTCTAAATATAGTTACAGCACTTGACCCAAGGTTTAAGAACCTGAAGTGCCTTCCAAAATCAGAGAGGGATGAGGTGTGGGGCATGCTTTCAGAAGCCTTAAAAGTGCAACACTCTGATGCAGAAATTACAGAACCTGAAACATCAAAATAGAAGAATCAACCTTCTGCTGGTGGCATCTGATTTAGATAGTGAAAATGAACATGCATCAGTCCACACTGCTTTGAATTGGTGTCAAGCAGAACCTGTCATCAGCATGGAAGCATGTCCCTTGGAATGGTGGTTGAAGCATGAAGGGACATATGAATCTCTAGCACATCTTGCATGTAAATATCTTAGGACGCTGGCTACAACAGTACCATGAGAACACCTGTTCTCACTTTCAGGTGACATTGTAAACAAGAAGCGGCAACATTATTGCCTGCAAATGTACACAAAACTTGTTTGTCTGAGCAATTGGCTGAACAAGAAGTAGGACTTAATGGAGTTGCAGGCTCTAAAATTTTACGTTGTTTTATTTTTGGATGCAGGATTTTTTGTACATAATTCTACATCTGTAAGTTCAACTTTCATGATAAAGAGATTTCACTATGTAACCCTTCTGCCCCTCTGAGTTGGCAGCAACAAGGGCCGGGTTCAGTATCCAGGGGTTCCGTTTTAATAACACAATGCATAACCGGCTCGAGCCCCCACCCAGTGACCTGGGACACTTACATACCACACCCTCCTGGGCACCTCTAGGAGGCAATACTTCCCCTCTCGCAAACACGGAGTCTGAGTGTAGCAAAATCCTTTTAATAAAGGAAGGAAACAATGCGGCATCCAACTGGAGAAACACCAGAAACAGGGTTATTACACAAACCATAAACAAAACCCACCTCTAAGTACATTTGGCAATGTCCTTTCCCCTTTAGGGTCTTAAGTCCAATTACCCCAAAGTCCAACAACCCAAAAGTCTCTGGTCAGTGCCACCCCAGAATTCAAGAGTTTATCTGCCGAGTTTTACCCCCCTAGCCTGGGTGAAAAGTGGTGGGGGAAGGAGGGGAGAGTCCGCACAGGGTGTTAAGGGGCACCTTACGTGGGTCAGGGCCAACTGCTCCACCTCTCCGTGAAGTTCTGCTGCAGCCTTCACCACGACTTGCTCCACCACACCAGCCGTGCCGCTCCACCAGCTGTCCGTGCAAACCACTTCACTCTGCTCCATGGGCTGCTCCAACACGCTGCAAACCGCTCCGATCTGCCAGCCGCTTAACAATAGGTCTTCAGGCTCCGCCACAGGTTAACACAGCACTCAGTGATCTCAGCTCAGATCAGCCCCTTCAGTGATTTCAGCTCTTAGTAGGGGAGCCCTGCTGTTGGTGCATCATTGGCTCAACGTGAATTCAGCCCAGCAGTCTTTAGATAGACTCCTAATGGAATCAAAATTAGCTCTACTCTTCACCAGTGGAGAGAGGAGGATGTGCAATTGGTGTTCCAGGCCCTCACAAGGGGCCCATACCATCAGGTATACACACCAGTCCCCAACCTCTCTCTCTTCATGGGGTTTTGGAACCCATGTCTATGTTTAGCAAGTACCACCCCACTGAGGTTGAGTCATCTCTGTCACAAAGCAGTCCCACAGCTCCCCATTCACACAATCAGGGTGACAAACTTTTTTTTTTCCCTGCCCTAATAACAAAGAAATTGGGGATCCCAGAGCTGTTAAAATAACCATCCCAGTCTGCTGTGGGCTTATGCTAAGTGGAGGGTGGATGCCAATGCAAATCTTTCCCCATTCTTTGAATTCTTGGAATTCTTTCCACATTCCCTACAATTCACCACCAAATGTCAGGGTAGCGCTCATCCTAACTCTGCTTACAACTATAGTAATTGTATTAGGTGAATTGAAAAATGCTATTTCATTTGTTTTTATTACAGTGCAAATACTTGTAATAAAAATAAATATAAAGTGAGCATTGTACACTTTGTATTCTGTGTTGTAATTGAAATTAATATTTTTGAAAATGTAGAAAACATCCAAAATATTTAAATAAATGGTATTCTATTATTAAGAGTGAGATTAATCACACAATTTTTTTTAATTACACAATTATTTTTTTAATTGCTTGACAGCCCTAGTTGCAATCCTAATATTTAACTACTTTAATTATTGCACAAATAAGCAATGAAATCAGTAGTTTTTATTCTTATTAGTCAATAATGACAAATATTTTGGTACATCTCCAACAGTTCAGTAATTGTCAAATACAAATGATTTACAAAAGTAACTGTTTTGGCTACCAATATCTTAGAGAGAGAGTTCTAAAGTGATTTGCGTTAAGACAACATCTCTTTTAATAATGAGGTTTATGTATGAGTATTTGGCTGTTGTAGCATTTAATATATGCACACATGCACATCTTAATTGTATATGCACACACGTTATTTTAGCATTACTATGACCTGCACCCCACCAGGCATATAGAATCATAAAATATCAGCGTTGGAAGGGACCTCAGGAGGTCATCTAGTCCAACCCTCTGCTCAAAGCAGGACCTAATCCCCAACTAATCATCCCAGCCAGGGCTTTGTCAAGCTTGACCTTAAAAACCTCTAAGGAAGGAGATTCCACCACCTCCGTAGGTCACCCATTCCAGTGCTTCACCACCCTCCTAGTGAAAAAGATTTTCATAATATCCAATCTAAGCCTCCCCCACTGCAACTTGAGACCATTACTCCTTGTTCTGTCATCAGGTACCACTGAGAACAGTCTAGATCCATCCTCTTTGGAACCCCCCCCTTCAGGTAGCTGATAGCAGCTATCAAAACCCCCCTCATTCTTCTCTTCTGCAGACTAAACAATCCCAGTTCCCTCAGCCTCTCCTGGTCACATGCTTCAGCCCCCTAATCATTTTTGTTGCCCTCTGCTGGACTCTTTCCAATTTTTCCACATCCTTCTTGTAGTGCGGGGCCCAAAACTGGACACAGTACTCCAGATGAGGCCTCACCAATGCTGAATAGAGGGGTGTCATGGTATAATTCCCCACTCTGAACCTTAGCATCCACAAGATGGGGTACCAGCATGAATTCCTCTAAGCTCAATTACCAGCTTAGTACTTGTAGCACTGCCACCAACCAGGAATTCCAGTGCCTGATACACTCTGGTCCCCCCAAAACCTTGCCCGGGGACCCCCAAGACCCAGTCCCTCTGGATCTTAACACAAGGAAAGTAAACCCTTTCCCTCACCGTTGCCTCTCCCAGGCTTCCCCTCCCTGGGTTACCCTGGAAGATCACTGTGATTCAAACTCCTTGAATCTTAAAACAGAGAGGAAAATTCACCTTCCCCCTCCTTCTCTCTCCCCCTCCCAGACTCTCCCTGAGAGAGAAAGTAATCCTAACACAGAGAAAAATTAACCTTTCTCTCCCCCTTCCCTCCTTTCTCCCCACCAATTCTCTGGTGAATCCAGACCCAGTCCCCTGGGGTCTCACCAGAATAAAAAAAAAACAATCAGGTTCTTAAACAAGAAAAGCTTTTAATTAAAGAAGGAAAAATGGTAAAAATTATCTTTGTAAATTTAAGATGGAATATGTTACAGGGTTTTTCAGCTATAGACACTGGGAATACCCTCCCAGCCTAAATATACAAGTACAAATTAAAATCCTTTCAGCAAAATACAAATTTGAACTCCTTTCAGCCAAATACACATTTGCAAATAAAGAAAACAAACACAAGCCTAACTCATCTTATCTACCCAGCACTTACTATTCTGGACATACAAGAGACCGTATCAGAGAGATTGGAGAGAAACCTGGTTGCACGTCTGGTCACTCTCAGAACCCAGAGAGAACAATAACCAAAAACTAACAGCACACACAAAAACTTCCCTCCCTCAAGATTTGAAAGTATCCTGTCCCCTGATTGGTCCTCTGGTCAGGTGACAGCCAGGCTCACTGATCTTGTTAACCCTTTACAGGCAAAAGAGATATGAAGTACTTCTGTTCTATTAACTCTTACTTATCTGTTTATGACAAGGGGAATTATCACATCCCTCATCTGCTGGTTATGCTCCTACTTATATAGCCCAAAATGCCATTAGCCTTCTTCGCAACAAGGGCACACTGTTGACTCATATCCAGCTTCTCGTCCACCATAAACCCTAGGTCCTATTCTTCAGAACTGCTGCCTAGCCACTCGGTCCCTAGTCTGTAGCAGTGCATGGGATTCTTCCATCCTAAGTGCAGGACTCTGCACTTATTCTTGTTGAATCTCATCATATTTCTTTTGGCCCTATCCTCTAATTTGTCTAGGTCCCTCTGTATCTTATCCCTACCCTCCAGTGTATCTACCACTCCTCCCAGTTTAGTGTCATCTGCAAACTTGCTGAAGGTGCAGTCCACCCTCCAGATCATTAATGAAGATATTTAACAAAACTGGCCCCAGGACTGACCTTTGGGGCACTCCGCTTTATACCATCTGCCAACTAGACATGGAACCATTGATCACTGTCTGTTCAGCCTGATGATCTAGCCAGCTTTCTATCCACCTTATAGTTCATTCATCCAGCCCATACTTCCTTAACTTGCTGGCAAGAATACTGTGGGAGACTGTATCAAAAGCTGTGCTCAAGTAAAGGAATAACACGTCTACTGCTTTCCCCTTATCCAGGGCAGCTCAGAGGGAGGGGCAAGCGGGGCAATTTCCCCCAGGCCCCACAGGTACCCCATGAGCCTTGGCCCGGTGTCGATCCGGGTCTTCGGCAGCATTTCAGTGGCAGGGAGCCCTTCAGTGCTGCTGAAGACACGGAGTGACTGAAGGGCCCCCCTCCACCGAAATGCCCTGTGAGCCCTGGGCTGGTGGCGGTCCAGGTCTTCGGCAGCATTTTGGCGGTGGGGGGCCCTTCAGTGCTGCCGAAGATGTGGAGCTTCCCCACTTTGCCCCAGGCCCCTTGAATCCTCTGGGCGGCCCTGCCCTCATCCTCAGATATATTTGATATATATGCCATCTAACAACAACAGAAGGAGAATCAGCAGGCAGACAATTTTATGGTAACAGGTCTATGAGACATATGCTGACTCACAAATTGAAAATCTGGCTTTAGGAAGTAAAATTGATCTTACTTTTTCTGTGCAGATAGAAGGTTTCTGGGCCCAGCAAATGCTTCCAATGTAGTCATACTGAAATAGTGTCAGTACCACGCTATATTGCAGACCTAGACACATCTGGTACCAGACTAGACAGTGCCTGCATAGGTGTCAGAGTCACCAGTGCTGACTTCTGCAGAACCGCGTCAGAGGAGTGCCCTGATTTAGGTTGCACTCTACTCTGATCCCCAAGCCTGGCCATCTTCGATGCCAGGGATTGTCCCCTCTTGGCCTACTTTTTCCTGTGCCTTTTCCTAGGCACTGGGGATGGTGAAAGGTGCTGGGACTCTGATATGGTAGGAGAAGCAATCCTTATGGATGCTGAGGCACTCTGTGCTAAGCCAGACTGACCTGACTCAGATGGAGGTCTCAGCGCTGCCTCCATGAGCAAAAACTTCAGCCTGGCCTTCTTGTCCTTCTTCTTGCGAGGCTTATCGTCTCTGTGTATCTGGCATCAGCCCCCCATGTGATCTTCTCCCAGGCTCTTCAGGCAGCTTGAGTGCAGATCACTCAGGTGCATAGCCTTCTTGAAGGAGGCACAGGGCTTGAAGCCTGCTGACTCAGGCATGCCTCTGCACCAGGTAACAGATGAAAACCCTGCTAACTCAGTAAATTACAAACCTACACTAAAACTGACTAAAACTATTTACAACTAACAAACTATGTACAAATATACAAAAGAGAAAACCACTGAGAGAGCTTGCCAAAGCTCCAGGGACCATCACAGGTGGTAAGAAGGAACTGAGTGGGCACGGGGTCAGCTGGATGCTTTATACTGGCACTATGAGCATGCAGCACTAGAGGGTGCTCGAGCCCCCACGATGGGTACCACTGAGGGAAAAATTTCTGGTGACTGTTCTCAGGGCATGCACGCATCAAGAGTGGAAAGCATATGTGCAATCACTCGAAGAAGAACAAAAATACAAGCCTCTCACTTAAGTACCAGCAGCATCAGTCTTTTGTCCACCCCCAGCAAGCACCATGGCTGCAGCCAACTTCACCAGATACAATCCAAAAACCTGGGGACACAAGCTAGCCAACATTTCATTCCTCCCTAGAAAGGCAGCACTCAGCACTGTTTCTGAGCCAAATCTGGTGTAAACGCTCTCTAGGTAAACCTCTTCTATTTCCCTATTACCCCTCTTCAAAGTTCCAGTGCTGCCAAATAGTTTAGGGCTTTTTCCAAATCTGAAAAGTAGTGGCAGCTGGAGAATACTTTTAAATGGAAACCAAAAACAGCAGTTAGATCCAGCACATCCCTCAATCTGTGCTGGTTCCTGCAGCCCCAGTTGGCCTGGAACGGAGAACTGCGGCCAGTGGGAGCTGTGCTCAGCCAAACCAGTGGATTTCCCTGATGAGCCACGTGCCAAAGGTAGCCAATCCCTGGTATACATTATCATGCACTATTTAATTACACATTCACATACTATTTAAATAATACAACTTCTTCTGAAATCTTAGATACACACACGTAACATCTTTCAGTATTATGTACTACTTTGTGTGCCAGACAGAGTTCATGAAAGTCATTTACATCAAAAGCTCACAACATATTAGAGAGGAAAGCTAGAGAAAGAATACCAGCAAAAATTTGCTCTCAAATATAGGTCACCTAAATATGCAACTTAGTTTCATGGTTCACTGCCTCATCCCCAGAATTGCACCTAAGGAAAACTGCAGTCCCTGCTCAGCTCTTGTGTCCAGTCAGGGTTCCAGCTCAGGGTTGAGCCTCCCAGACTTCTCTCAGACCCAGAGAGAAAGCTACGTCTCACCCTGGTATCTTCTCTGGCCACCTCCTTTGCTGCTTCCTTTATGAAGACCCAGCCCCTCCCTAGCTGGGTTTGAGCTCATTAGGCCCAACCACCCTTCAAATGTAGCCTGGTAGGTTAATTGACCTCTTACACCACTTTAACTCCTTTGTCACCACTGTGGGAGGTATATATCCTATCATACATGGATTTTGACAACTTTATTTAAATACATACTTTGAAACAATAGAATTTAGATAAAAAGCCTAAGATATATTGGACCATTAAGAAAATAAAATTAGTGTAAGTATAGAAAAATGAAATACAAAATGCGAAACATGTATTTAAGGTTACAGAAAAAAGTATAATTGTGTTGTATTATTTGTGAAATGGTATGTGTTCATAAAGATGTATTCTGTAGTTCAAGGACATAAAGAGGTGTTTTTTGTTTAGTTAAATGATAGAAAATGGAGATTGAGTTATCTTTTAATATAACCTAGATTATGCCCTGCAAATGTTGAAGATTGTGCTATACAGTTTGTGTAATTTGTGTCTCCAGTTTTCTTGCAAACCACTGAAACCATAGAGCTTCCACCTCTTTCCTCTGGAAACTATTCCTATAGCATTTTTTCAACATGTACTTTGTTACATGTCAATCTCATTTGTTTTTCTATATTAGAACAATTCGCAAGACTACAAGCAAACACTGGTTATCAATCTTTTTGCATATATACAGCATAACAATGGAAGTTTCAAGGAATATTTTTGCAGATGAGAGTTTGACCACTACACCTCTTCCCAAGCATACTCACAGAGTAATGGTAAAGTGGAATCAGCTATGAAAACTGCTAAGCAACTGTTACACAAGGTGTTTCTTCTCATTCAGACCATTTGCTAACCTTTTTTGGCACATGGCAATATGGGACACATGGGATCATTGGAGCAGTGCCAAAATGCTCCAGCACAGGCACTTTGGGACAAAGGACCAAAACTCTGCTACCAGTGAGGGGAGACCTATTGCAGCCAGAAGGATGGAGACACTGCTGAGAGAAGATGGCCAATGAGTAAAGACAGTAGACACTAGAGTACGACAGGTCAGCCAAGGACCTATAAGCCCTGGGGACGGCACTCCTGTGAGAATCCAGCTATTACAGAGACATCAAAAGGAGTGGACTAAAGAGGTTGTGAGGGGTATGCAGTGGCACCCAGGCCATATGAGGTGACTACATAAGAGAAACAAGTGATCCAAAGAAACAGGAGACACTTATAAGCCAGCATATACAACACGCAGAGATGGCCTACAGAGATACAGAGATCACAGAATGGAGAGAGAGAGAACCATCTGGAGGCCAACCTACAGGGATGGAAGAAACTCCACAGAGAGATAGAGGTAGGTCACTGTAACTGAAAGCATCTCTATATTCACACCCTGTATATTATTGTAATAATCTTTGTATGAAATATGCCTTGTGATGTATCGTTGGAAAACTAATGATTTCCTTGTCAATAATACCATGGTAAAATGTATGTGGCAAGATTATATGTAAAGTTACAAATTCCCCTGTATGATGATGATAGAATGTGTAACCAGGCAGGCCTGGTTGTTAAACAGGTCTAAACAAAGGAATACAAGTTTATATCAATTTACATAAGTAAACAGGGTCCTCAAGATAACAAGGAAAGGAATGGCAGGAAACAGAATAATTTGCATTTTAGCAAACACAAGTGGGGGAAGAAAGAATATGGAAACTCTTTCCCCAGATTCAATAGCACCTTCCTCACTGTTTGGATAAACTTTACTTTGAGGGTAGACCTTCAAAAGAATCCACTTCAGAGGTTCACTGGACTATAAAAGAAAGGAGCAGAAAACCCTCAGTTCTCTCTTTCACCTAACAAGACAAAAGCACCAGAACCTTTGGGTCTCTGGGAAAAGTTTGACTGAGGAGAGGATCACTCACCATCTTGCTGGAAAACTGTGGGTGAGAATGGCCATCTTAAACAAAGCTTTGAATCAGCACTTGCTAGATTGTTTTAGATGCGTGTTTTCACTTTTATTTGCTGATGAACATTTCTAACTAACATCTCATATACTTCAATTCACTTAAAATCTTGTTTTATTTTTAATGTAAACAATCCAGCGCTGTGTCTAAACTGCACTGTTTGGTAACTCCACATAAAGAAACAAACTGGTGAATATTGACTGGTGACTCCTTAAAGAAGCAATGAACCTCAGTCTCTGAACTGTCCAGGAGAGGGCTGGACATTGTAGAACATATGAATTTTTGGGAAAATTCAGGACTGGGGGTCTGTTGGGGTCTGCAAATAGTAACCAAAACTGGTGAAAGTCAGATTGGGGCTGTAGCTGAGGTGAGAGCTGCTGAACCATCTAGCACACAGACGCTCATGGTATGACTGGTAGGCTGGTTGAGAGCAGCGCAGGTTGAGTGCTATAACAGCAAAGCATTGTGAGAAGCCCAAGGTTATGGGCAGGCAGTGACATAACTGCTCGATGGTCTGGATTGCACCCCAGAATATGATAGAGGTATAGTCAAAGCAGGATTTATATAAAGCTTGTTATTTTAACTGAGATTATACTTTAAGCACTGGTGTAACAGTTTTAAGTGATTCTCACGTGTGAAGTCTGCAAACAGTCAAAAGAAAGGTTTGTTTTCTGTTTGCTTATTTAGGGTGAGAGACAGAAGCCGGGGCAAGAGGAGCAAAGAAACATATGACAAATGTACTGAAAAACAGAAGAATTTTGTTCGGATTGCTGCATATCTTTTGCTGCCAAAAAGCCAAATGAGTCAAAAAAGCCCTGCGCCTCATGGATTATGGCAAAACACATGGAGGGCAGGCAGTGTATTAGGACCCATCTGAGGTGCCAGAGTCTACACCATCAGGAGGAAACAGATCTAGCTTAAAAGTGGGCCCAGAATGGATGCAACTAGAGAGAGAAACTCGAGCTGGAAACCCTTCAAATCCAAGTTGAATGAGTATCACAGACAGGATATGGGCAGTCTGCCTAGTGGTTAGAACAAGAGACAGGCCGGCTCTGATACAAGCAGGTCAGAGTCCAAGACAGAACAGCCGGCAAATTGAAAGTCACATGTCAGGAGGCAAGCAGGAGATAGGATTGCCAACTTTGGTTGGACAAATTCCTGGAGATTTCATCACATGACATACTCTTTAATTAAAGATTAATCTGTAATTCCTGGAGACTCCAAGACAATCCTGGAGGATTGGCAACCCTACCAGGAAATCATCAGTAGGAGCAGGTATAATAGAGGAAACAGTCCAATGCAGGAAGCTCCCATTATCATGGACAACTTTCTCTTCCTGTGCCTGGGTTAAACAGAGGCTGGGGACCAATCAGGGTCCCCAGGAGTCCACCAATAAATCCCAGTATTGGAGTCCTCTGTTAGAGTTCAGCTGCTATTCTAGGAGCAGGTAGTAGGCTGGGACTGCCTATCTCTTAAGAGCCCTGTGGACTAGGATTTAAGACCCATAGTCCCTGACAATGGAAAGAGAACAAAAAGAAACATCAATATGAAATCAAGATGTGGGGACTATGGGTGGTCAATCCCCAAGAAATAATCAATCCTACCTGAGGGCCCCTCCCCCCAGCTGGAATAAATTGTGCCCTGCATATAAGGAAGCAGAGTGTATTGAATACCTTACCACTTTTGAAAGGCTATGTGAAGTACATAAAGTTTCAAAGGAAAAGAAAATTCCCACAATGACTGCAAAACTCTTGGGTAAAGCTTTACATGTATTTAATTAAATGACAACTGAAGAGGCTTTAAAATATCTTGAGTATAAAAGAGCTGTATTACAAAGGTTTCAAATTACCCCTGAAGTGTATAGAATAAAATTTAGGGTGTATACCTCTGAAGTGTATAGAATAAAATTCATTCTTAGAATGAAAGACAAGACAAGTCATATGGAATATGTGTGTAAATTGTATGATTTGATGAGAAAATGGGCCAAGGGGCAAAGAATTATGACCAGTTGTTTGATTTCTTTGCCCTGGAACAGTTCCTGAGCACACGTTCTGAGGAAATCAGACAAGCAATCTCGGATAACCCCCTGGATTCTGTGCAAAAAGCTGCTGATCTAGCCAATACATATATGCAAGCTAAAGCATCCAGTTGCCACAAGCCACTGAGGGAGGGGCAGAAGCCCAGTATAAAGGGGGGACCCCGTTCTACCCAGAAGGACATGGCCCTTTCATCTCCTGATTCATATGGCGGGAAGGGAGAGGCGCTCAAGCCTTCTCAGAGGGGCAGGGTTCCCCCAGATCTTGGAATCCATACAGAAAGGGCTAATATGAGTTTGATAGCTGACTCCCTTAATCCCCCTTCATTTCCCCTGCCACTTCCTCCAGGTAGCTAGCCAACCCCTCCTCTCCCCCTCCCTTTAGTCCTTTAGCTGGTGGAGCTGATGTTGTTAGGGGATGTGGTTTAACTATACTGGCAAAACATCTCCTTTTGCTGGTATATGCTGTGTCTCCAGAAGGAGGCTTTGCTGGTTTCTGATTTGTTTAAATTAACAAATACATATAGTGATTAGAATTAGATTTAGCATAATTTTGGTTTTAAAAACATAGATCCAGCCTCTACAGAACCTAAATAAATTAATTAAGAGGAATGGAGTGACTTATTGCCTGAATTAGATTAACAAGTGAGGAAAGATGGGCCAGATGGGATGAACAGAACTTTTACCAGAACAGTATGAATACCTACTGGGATTCAGATCCTATAATGTCTCAGTTCTTCTCTATTGCCTTATCTTTTATGTTTGCATCCTCCCTTTTAATACTTATATAAGGTTATCAACAAATTAGTTTATCTTTATATTAAAACCCCCAATATTTTGCTCTATGACAACAACATATAATAAAAATATATAATTATGCACCAACCAACTGCAGAGCATGCTACAAAGAGTTGACAAGAAAAGCAATCAGGTCTGCCTGAAGATGAATTGCTGCAAAACAAAATACGTGCGATTAAATGTCTTACAAAAAGCCCGAATAATGGTAACAGGAGAAGAAATCGAAGAAGTGGAACAGTACATATATTTGGGCCAAGAAGTTAATATGTGCCAAGACCTAAATGGAGAACTCTCGCAAAGGATTCAGGCAGGATGAAGTGCATTTAATTCCATCAAGGACGTTCTCAAAGGAAAAATTGCCAAGACCACACATACAAATATCTTCAATTCAAGAGTGCTGCCAGCCATGCTGTATTGCAGTGAAAAGTGGGCACTGACGAAGAGAGAAGAGCAGCAGCTGTTGGTAGCTGAAAGGGCAATGGAACGAGGTATGTTGAAATTTCCCTTCTGGATTGCATCCCAAATGAAATGACCAGAGAACACAGCGGTATGAAAGATATTGTCGTGGAAAGCAGATATAACAAGATGCGATGGGTGGGCCACGCAACACCACTCACAGACAATAGGTGGACTGCAATCATTGCTGAGTGGTACCCACGAGAACAGAAAAGACCACCCGGTTGGCCTCCAAGAAGATGGGAAGGTGACATTGTTAAATGTTTCAGACGAATAAGGAGAAGAAAGGCAAGAGTGCGAGAAGAATGGCGGATATTTTGTGATCGGCGCAGTCTTAACGACAGCTGAAGACCGATCAACCCAGGTGATATAATTAATATCACTGATTATTGTAAGGTATCTTATAAATACAAAAATATTTTACAACTTTCTATTCTATTATGCATGGGAGAAAACATGCAGTTGTCTTTTTAGTTAATATTTAGATTTATGAACGTCTATTTTTCCATTACAGGTTTATTTGCACATATTCTAAAACACGCCCCCCCTTTTCACTTTAGCTTTTCTCAGACGGTTAGATGTAGTTCTTTATCATTAGCAGGGATGATGTTACTCATCAGTCATTAATTTAGGATTCTGGACCACATACAACATTTTACTGGATTTCTTTAAATTTGAAGTTGTGTGAAATTCCTGAGTTTTTAATACTTGCTTTTAGAATAACAACATCCATGTAATGTAGTTTACCCTATATTACTGGTATGTACTCTCAATCTTAACTCCATTTTAACCTAGTTTTTGTCTGGGAATATTTGTGTATGCAGTTGGGGTCCAAACCAGCTTAGAGAAAGCCTTTCTAAACCAAATACATTAAGTTATTTTTAAAAATGCTAAGCACATCAACCCAGTGAATACCCTCTGGAGGAGTATTACATCCAAGAAGCCACATTGCTCTGTGTACTGGCCCCTAGCACTTTGAAGGCAATATTTAGACATGCATGGAAAAGGTCATTGCTGCTATAGCACAGAACCTGGGAAGAAGAGGAAAGACAAAAGATTTGTGACCATGATAGGCTGTAAAAAAAATCATGTCTGACGTTTCATCAGCACTCTCTATGAAGGTTTGACAACAGGTATATACTCAGTCACCTGAGGTGCTTCCTGAATAACCTCAGATCTGTAACCAGCAGCATCTTGAAAACTGTAAAATAAAACAGCATATGAGTCCAGAGCAGTGATAAAAGCATAAGCTAAATTACTAAAAACATGTCTTAAAGCAGTCGTCTTATGCTGCACAATGAGTAAAACAAACCTAGTCATAGCTAAAGTTAAGATTCTGTCACAAATGTTTTTAGTAAAAGTCAGGGACAGGTCGTGGGCAATAGACAAAACTTCATGGAACCCTGCGACCTGTCCCTGACTTTTACTAAAAATACCCTGGGGGTGGATGGGACACAAAGACAGCGCTGCCAGCGCTAGCAGCTGCTCCAGCCCTGCTGCTGATCCTGTGGCAGGGGCAGACTGCTGCCCCAGCCCCAGAGGGGCTGAACCAACCCCAGGTGCTGCTCCAGCAGCCAGGGTCTGTTGCCCAGAGCTGATCGCTGGTCAGCTGTTTGGCGGCCTTGGGTCTGGCCGCCAGTCAGTTGTTTGGCAGCCCTGTGGCTGACAACTGCTCCAGCCCTACCCAGAAGTCACAGAGGTCCTGGAAAGTCATGGAATCCATGACCTCCATGACTCTGTGGCAGAATCATAGCTCTTTACTCAACAGTTCAGCCAAAATGTACACATTTGTGGTATGTAAAGTACCACAGACATATACAGCCCTCCCACACAAAGGTAGGGATGCATTGCAACTATCACGCCTTTCCTTTCCTTTCCTTTGCTTTCAAGGACTCTTAGGCATGGGTTGTCCAAACAGATAAAAAAAAAAATCTGAATGGCAGCAGGGAGAAGGATTGTGAATGCATAGTAATCTGACAGATTTATTTCACTGCCTACTAGGACTGGTGTGTCTATAAGTTACCTTTACTTCACTTATACTATGCTCAGCAATAGATTATTTTAATCAAATAATTTAATTAAAAAGGAAATCAATCCCCCTTTACTGATCAATGAAGCACAGTGGACAACAAACAAATATGAAATAATGAACAGCAATAGAGCCTATGTACAAGTATTTGAGTAGCAATGTCTTTACTCTAGTTGTGGGTAAAGAAGGGTTTTTAATCTCTGCAGTGTTACCGCTGAAACTGGGTGGCTGTAGGCTATATGACAAGTACTAATAGTTGTGGCCGGGACAGAGCACTCCATCACTCCCCAATCCAGTTCAAATGCTGTGTCCCAGCTCTTTCTCCTTTTAAGTAATCTTTAAGGCAGCTGGTCAACAATTTTTGAATAAAATAGTTTTTTCTTCAGATAATGCCAATTTGTCCAAGCCAAACCTTTTAGTAGGAAAGGATTAGCTTGAAAATTTTTCAAAAAGAGTTTAGAAACTGCTGAAACATTTTGTATTGACATTTTCAGAACAAAAAATTCTAGTTTTTCTGTTCAAAATGTTTCTTTATTTCAAAATTTAAGCTAATGATTACAACAAACATTTTAAAATATAAAATGGTCAAAATCAAAATGAAAAGTTTCATTTGACTTGAAATTATTTTTTTCCCTGTGATTTTTGTTTTTCATCCCAATTTGGGGCAGGAAAATGTTTATAGCAATCATTAGTTTTCACAATGACCAAACTCTGTCAATGGTCTACCATAGGGATCTGCAACCTTTGGCATGTGGCCCACTAGGGTTGGGACAGGATGCGGCAAGTAAACAAACTGGCCTGGCTTGCCGGGGTGCTTACCAATCAGGGTCCCCAGGAGTCCACCAATAAGATCCCATGTGCCAAAGTTTGCCAGCCCCTGGTCTACCAAATGAGCCCAACTGAAAACAGCTTATTTTCCCGATTTCACTGGAATTAGCACAAATATCTGAGCACTTAAATACTTGCTTCTCTTGTTGCTATATGCACCATTAGTTTGTGGGTGTACAACTGGCAGTGGCAGCTTCCTTCCACCTATTCCAATTGAATTTTTGTTATAGGACATTTCAGCCACAAATCCCCAGACCCTAGCTATTTAGGCTTTTTAGTAGAGCACCACACAGTTACTAAACCATCATGGGACGCACAAACATGGATCACAGTTGGGATACACAAAAATTGTTCTTCACAATTTGCTTTGTTGTTGCAATCATGAGTGCAAGCAGACATGTGCTACAGAGTACAATTCTTAAATTCCTTGAGGCATTTCCTATGAAGACTGGCAGATTTTCATTATTTTTCACTTATCCTTTTCAGTAACCCACTACTGGACATCTAAATCTAACTGTACCGTCAGTATTATATAATGACCTTGAAAGACTATGAGTTTACTGTGGGTACGGATGGCAGAATAATAGATCAAATATCCCACGTACATGTTTCAGTTTCTAGTTCCTCACCTGTGGCTGTAATATAAAGCCGTTCACACTTAACCTTCCTCTGTAAGAAGAAACACATGCCAAAGTAAGAAGATCCTTCAAGGCTGCAAATAAATGTGTCATTATTAATGAATGTACAATTCTAGCTCCTTCATGCCATGGGAGGAGGAATAGCTCATAGGAATTGTAAAACTACCCTGAAGGCAGAATTGCTGATTTAAAGTATTTCCACTTTCAGAATGTCAAAGTGGTGCATTGCAAATTAATTTGAGGTTCTTGGACATGCAAATAAATATCTTTTTATTCAATGGCCTCATTCCTTTTCCAGGCCTGACTAGTTGACAGTCTTAACACTCTAATTTTTCTCTTAACAGTACATTTATTTGAGGCCTGAGTTAGCTATTATGTGTCATTATCTTGGCCAGTTGTTGGTTCACAGACAACCGTAAGAGACAAGAAGAGGTTCCAGATTCTTCATTGTCCTGCACCACATACAGCCATTACACCAAGATATAATGAGAACAAAATGGATGTAAAACTATCACGGAATGATAACAACTTACCTCCACTTTGCACATATTTTGCACCAGCATAATATGACTACACAAGGTGCACGGAGGCAATGGAAAATCTTTCCTGAGGCCTGTAGCCACAGCTAGGGGTATGTCTGGTCCCCTGCTGTGGTACAGCCCCTATTTGCCCGTACTCAGGTGCTCCAGGACTGACCTTAGAACCAATGGGCCCTGGATTCGTTGTGCTCCTAGGTCTAATGGCAGGCATCAGCTATTAGAGCTTACTGGTTCCTGGAGATAAACTGGATTTTCAGTGCCTGGTGCCTCCAGTCAGTAGCTGAGTGAATAAATTAATATACAGTCCCTATGACTTCTAGTTCATTTTGAATAAAACAGGCTCAAACACTAACCAAGTTTAAAAGGAAACAAACACTTTATCAGGGAAAAGTAAGTAGCAAAAATAGAAGTTGAGGGGAAAGGGAATGGTAAGGAGAACAGTGTTACCAGCTCTTGCAGTTTTTCCAAAAGTGACATGAATTTCAATGGGGCTAGCAAAATAACACAAGAAAGTCCAGTCCTCTAGTGAATTTGAGCCCTCTTGTTTTGATGCCTGCTCCACTTGCCTACATCTTGAGGCAGAATAACCAATCAGCGCTGCTGCGGACAGAGCTTTCTCCCCCTCCTATTCTCCATCGCAACCCAAAACCATTCTCACAGGACGGTTGATGGGAGGAGATTGCTAAAGAGCCCAGCTGCTCAGGGCAGCTCTGCCTGCTCCTCCTTTCCTGTGAACAATGGAGGATAGGTCAGTGACTCTGCTTCCACCCTCTTCCACCCTGCAGCACACATCATGGAACAGGGAAGAGTGGGTGAAGAGCCCCTGCAGCTGTCCCCCACAGCCTGAAAAGGGGAGAGAGTGCCCCACTTCAGCCCCCCAGACCTGGGAGAGGGGGTGGACAGTCCAAGGAGAAGCAGAAGTGAGGCTTGGGGAGAGCTGAAGTGGGGGGCAGCTGGGGGGCAGAGCTGATGGTGACAGAATGAGAGGGGGATCTGAATTAAAGGGTGGGCATTGAGGTGGTTGAAGTGAAGGAGGTGGGGTTGAATTGATGGGGAGCAGAACTGAAGCACTGGGACTGGCAGAGTCAACTGAGAGGCATTGAGAGGAGTCAACTGATGGGGCTCTAAACTAGAGTGCTGAATTGATAGGGGCCAAAGTGATGGGAGGGGTCTGTGTGGAGGCAAAATTAATTGCTGGGAAGGAGATGGGTAGATGTGAGTGTGAGAGCTCCTTTCGCAGGGCCCCAAATCACCCTACCCAATAAATTTGGGAGAGTGGGCAACACTAATTGTCAGACACACACAGGAAGAACAGGGGAAGTTCAAAAATCAAAAGAAAGATCAAACCCCAATATAGCCTTTTCAAAAATGCTCAGGATTGTTTGGGCCAATCTTGTGAGTTTTTGCTGGTCTGACTCATGATTTTTGATCTCTGAAAATAGTGGAAACAAATACATGAATGAGCAGGTTAAATCCTCACCAAACTCTCCCACGAATAAAAGTAACCTCCTGTGACATCCCCTAAGATACAATCTAGACTGTTGACCCACTTTGTCCCTTTAAATCACCAACTCAGAATGCCTTTTACACTGCTTTGCTAGTGACAAGCAGCTTCTCCAGATTCTGCTCAAAGATAGCCATTAGCATGTAGAGTCACTCCTAGCAAAGTTACATGAATGCTTTCCCAACTATTCATGAACAACATACAGGACAACACTCACAAATTCCACAGCCCCAGCTAGGGGTATGGAACAATTTGTATTATGGGAGTGCTGAGAGCCATTAAACCAAACTATAAACCCTATATATGATGGAAACCACTTCGAGACAGGGGGTGTGGCAGCAACGTTGGCCCAGCCTTGCACCCTAGGAATGTGCATCTTGCACTGTTCAAGACCTCTTCCCCAAACAGTGTAAGGTCGTTAAAAGTCCGTCATTCCATCAGAGGGAATGATTGTGCACCAGCCTTTGTTAACCCGAGTAGAGATTCCCCAAACACTTCAATCAAAACACACTGGTTTAAATAAAGTAATAAAACAAGTTGAACTTGACTAGAGAAAGGTAGATTTTAAATGATTATAAGTGGTAAAGACATAAAAGTCAGAACTGGTTACAAAAGAAATAAAAGATAAATGCTATTTCCTAAACTTTACCAAGCTAAATAAGATTTTAAAGCAAAAAAGTGTCGCTCCTGCAAAAATATTCAGACATCCATGCTAACTGGAAAGCCTTCCAGTTAGGAACAGTCCCCACCCCCCCAGTTCAGTGATGGTTCTTTGCTTTTCAAACAGTCTTGCTGCTTTGAGTAGAAATGGGGAAGGAGAGGCGCCGAAACACCATTTTCCCCCTTCTTATATCTTGACTCTTTTCATTAGAAAAGTCCTTGCAACTCTACTGCATATGTGCTCTAACAGCTGTCCTTCAGATGAATTGTAAATACTTTCTTTATATCTCGCCTGCTGATGAATCTCTGATTAAATAGGTAATGGCCTTTTAGCACTTAGGTGGCATGCCAGTGTGCCTTTGTCTTTGAGAAAATGGTCTGAGGGCATTACCCAAAACTACAGTATATTTCAGTAACAATCATTTTTAAAAATATCTCATAGCTTCACATACAATGTTTATTCATAGTTTTTAACAGGACAATGATGTTCAGTAGATTAATGATTTTTCAGATGATACCTCACAAGGCATACTTTGTACAAAATAACTCATAACTATATAAAAGAGGTGAACATGGGGTACTGGTTGTCATATGGGATACAGTGTGTCAATCTTCACTAATAGTTAAATGTAACCTAACCTGCACAGAGTATAAAAGCCAGTTGGTGCAACCCCCAAAGTCTTCCCACATCTTTTTGTGTTAGAATTCTATGGGTAAGTCTACACTGCAATCAGAGCTGGGATTTCAGCATGGGCTGGCATACCTATGCTAGCCTTAGTTTAGCTAGCACAGCTAAAAATAACGTGAAGATATGGCAACATAGACTTCAGCTGGGGCTGTACATGCGTGCTGAGGACCCTGAATGTATACTTATTTTTCTAGCCTGTGCTAAAGCCCAAGGTGCCATATCTTCACTGCTAATTTTTAGCTCCGCTAGCTAAAAGCTGGGAATGAGCCACAGGGGATGGATTATTTGATGATTACCTGTTCTGTTCATTCCCTCTGAAGCACATGGCACTGTTAGAAAACAGGATACTAGGCTAGATGGACGTTTGGTATGACTCAGTATGGCCGTTCTTATATTCTTATGTAGATTAACGCTTGCCTGGGTATGCCTATGGTGCTGCACTGCAAGGCTGACTGAATAGAATTAAGTTTGTCCACTAACATAACTAAATAGACATTGTAGGCCTGAATGTGACTGATGTGCAGTGTGATGTTAATGCAACTTTTTGACTCCAGATGAGCCTTCACCTGGCTGTACACCCAGTGACCAACACTTTCCTCCTCCCAGAGCCCTTTCCTATCTAGGTAAAGTATACCCAGTATTCACTGTTGGGGTGCCCCACAGCAAGGCAGCCCTCTCCCTGCATGGAACAGCTCTCAGAGTATCATTCCCTGGCATTCCTTTAGCTGAACAAGTGAGAAAGGCAGAAAGTCCTCTCCTTCTGGATATGGAGTCCGAGGCTCTTGTCCACTCCAGTATACTTCCAGGTGTTCCTAAATGACTGGATGTCATGGACTGACACACAAAATGGGGTGCTCTCTCTTAAGCTGCAGAGAGCAACGCCTAAAGCTATGTCTCCTGATGCTATAACATGACTGGATGATCTTACTGATGAGAAGACCAGTTTCAAGATAAATTCTTTATTATGAACAGAAACTGTGTACAGAAATGAAATAACAAAACTATTACTACTCTGCATAGCTGCAGCCTGCAACTGCACTGTTCCAGGTTTCTTTTTTTCTGCTCCAGTAGGAAGTGTTTCCTAACTCCCAGGAAACCAAAGACTGCATCTAAAACATACAGGAAGTGTGGCATCTCTACACTTCCTGGAGAACTTACACTATAGCACATCTTCCCTTTTTGAGATTCCCTTTTAAACATTTCCTGACTTAACTCTTCAAATTTATCACTGTGTCGCAGTGAGTCACAGCTGAGGATACCAGATTCAGGACAAACTGTTGAGAAATAGAGTAAATTCACCC
The DNA here is from genome assembly GCF_007399415.2 of Gopherus evgoodei. Lineage (NCBI taxonomy): Eukaryota > Metazoa > Chordata > Testudines > Testudinidae > Gopherus > Gopherus evgoodei. The sequence continues at coordinate 101,435,160 of NC_044324.1, forward strand.
CAAAGTGATGGTTATTCTATCATTACATATACCAAGCCAGAAACAAAAGTAAACTTCTGTCTCACCACACTGGTTAACAAGAAGTCCAAGCTGCCTTGTTTCACCACCCAGACACTGGAGTTAATGATGAGTGGTTATTTAAAACCAATTTAATCAAAGTCTCCTTCTAGTCCCAACAGATCAGCCACATAGCCAGGTCAATATATAACTCAGACCTTACCCAATAATCATGTTGTTGTTAATCCTTTAGTATCTAATATCTAAAGGTTTATTTATAAGATAAAAGAAGGAAGTGAGAGTTAAAAATAGTCAAGAAGAACAAAAACAAACTCATTGCAAAGTTTTTGTATCAGATTTGAAGCCATGATGGACTAAACTGCTGACTTGTAAAGTCTCTGGTAACCTCCAAAAGACTGGAAGTCCTCAGTCTATTGGTTAGAATGCTCCTTTAAGGGCTTGTCTACACTTACATTTTATAGCGCTCTAACTTACTGGCTCAGGGGTGTGAAAAATCACCCCTCTGAGCGCAGCAAGTCTGAGCGCTTTAAAACGCTAGTGTAGACAGGTTCCGAGCTCTGGGAGCTGCGCTCCCAGCGCTCGAAACTAATCCTCTCATGGAGGTGGATTACCAGGAGTGCTGAGAGAGCTCTCTCCAAGTGTTCCCGTGGCAGCACTTTGAAGTTTCCAGTGTAGACATACCCTTACTGTAAGCCCATAGTCCAGAAATCAGAGCAGGAAAGAGAGACAAAATGGAGATGCTTCTAGAATCTTTTATATTTTCATCCATGTGGAGGGAATGCTTTCAGTTTTAGTTTGTGGAAAATTACAGCCACAAGTTGGAGTCCAGGATCACATAAGCCAGTCACATGCCTTTGCATACTTTGATGACATAGGAGTAGCCATTACCCATATTCTAGTAAAGGCATCCACAAGAGGGCTCACTGGGCGGGGACAAGCTTCTTCTGTGGCCCTCAACTTTAATGGGTCATCAGCTTGAACAGTTCATCCACAATGTGCTGACCAGACTGGATGTATATTACCTCGTGGGTGTTACCCCAGCAGCAAACACATTTGAAGTAATGGAACATAGTTAATATTCATAACTTTAGCGACGAAGATGATACATGTATATAAACAGGATAATTATATTAGATAGATTGTGACTTTTACATTGATACCTTACATGACATACTTCGTATAAGATTTGTTGTAGTTTTTTAACAATGGCAATATTAATGACATACATGGTCATGTTTCAATCATATAGCATCACAAGGTTGCTTAAATAAAGCTCTAATGTGCTTTGATCAGTACCTCAGGGCGTTTCAGCAATCTTCACAGTCTGCAAACTCTCTTTAGGGTGCAGTCAGATCTTTGTCTGTAATGGACTGTTCAGTCTCATGGTCAGTAATAGGGTCAGTTTGTGAATTGTTTTCAACTTGTATGTCTGTTTTTGCTTTACTTTTTCTCTACCAAGATATCTTTAGCAGATGCTTACGATTCCTTTGTAAGATTTTCCCTTCATCTGTGATCCCTTGTTACGAGTGAGGTGCCTCTTTGATCACTGTAGCTTTGACTGGCCTTTGCCCATCTTGACAAATTCTCACCAAACTGGTTTGTAACTGTGTTTTTAAAGTGCTCCTTTATTGTACAAGTTTGTCTGATTGTATTTTCTTAGTCTTTTCCTCACTACCACAAACTCCTTAGTCAACCTTTGTTTTTGTCCTATATTATTTATTGATATGTCTGTTGTAGACGAGTTAATCGGGTGACTACACATTGCAGTGGTGTAGCTCTATAGTTGAATAGTGCTAAATATGGAACTTTTCTTGCCTCCATTGCTTTTTGAGCAAGTTCTTCACAATTCATACCCTTCATTCAGCTTCTCCATTGGCTTCAGGTTAGCTGGGAGTAGATGTCTCATGATGAAAGTTGTACATTTTAGCAAAGTCCAGGAATTCTTGAACTGTGATCCATTGTCAATTATTACAGTTCTTGATATTCCAGATGCAAAGTGTCTGACAATTGTTGCTGCTGTGGTATCTTCAAGCATGACTATTTCTGGAAAATTGGTACAGTAGTCTTTTATAACTAGATGAACATCTCATTTCCAACTTATCCAAGTTATCTGTGCAATATCATTGGTTCTTTCTGCTGGGAATCTCTGTACTTCTGATATGTTCCACACCTGCATATTATTTCTTTGATTTCACGATTCGTCTGTGGCCACAATACAACTTCTCTAGCTCTCTTTTTTTAATTTGGTCATTCCCATGTACCTGTAGTGAAGTGAGTTCTATCATATACAGGGTTTACAGTTTGGTTCAATGACTCTCAGAAACCCTACTATACAAATTTTTCCAGCATCCTTGTTGTCGCTTGTACCAGTGATAAATTATGATTTGACATTTTGACCATTGGAAATACTTCCAAACAATAGCTGTAACTGCTGGCAGTCATAAGTTACCACAAGAAAAAACACTAAAAATTTGTATATGCCTGTGAAAAGCTTACCAGTGCTCATCCATCAATCTTATGAGGCCTCAGTAGGCTAAAGTCTTTCCAACACCTTTTGGACCGAAGGTTCTGTCCATTTGCTGGATCAGAATGAAGCCCCTGACTCAGTTTAAATTAATCTATTTAACCAAAAGTCCTTTCTTAGTCCATTGGTCTCTGGAGAATACAGTTTGAACTAGTATATGTGAGCCTCTCCAAGTGGTGGTACCTCTCTGGAGGTGTTACAACCTGAGTAGGCTGCCTAATCACCTTCCACTATTCTTAGTTCCCAGAGAGCTGTAAACAGGGCCGTCCTTAGGCATAGGCAGAATAGGCAGCCGAGTAAGGCCTCATTCTCCCTGGGGGCACCACGCTGCAGGCAGCCCAGACAGTGTAGAAGCAGGGCTGCTGGGTCCTAGAGAGAGCCGAATGCAGAACAGTCTGAGGAATGGGATTGGCTGCTGGGGTCTCTGGGAGGGGGTAGAGATTGGGAAAGGAGCTCACCACCCCTCTGCCCCACGGAGCACCCTCTCCTTTCTCCCTCCTCCCCAGGAGCACCCCTCTCTCTCTCCTCCCTCCCCTCCTTCAGGGCTGGGTTGGGTGAGGTGCTGGGGGAGGAGGGGAGGCTGGCTGCGTGCTGAGGAATGAAAGTGAAAGTAACTCACTTCCTCCGCAGGCAGCCAGAATTGGAATGTCACACAGGGCTTGGCTGGGGTTAGCCAGATGTGTGAAAAATCAGGATAGGGGATTGGGGTAGGGTGAGCAGATATCCCTATTTTATAGGGACAGTCCCAATTTTCGGGTCTTTTTCTTATATAGGCTCCTTTTACCCCCCACCCATCCCTGTCCTGATTTTACACACTTTCTGTCACACTCTAGGTGGGGTAATTGGTGCCTATATAAGACAAAGCCCCAAATATCGGGGCTGGCCCTATAAAATCAGGACATCTGGACCTGGCCACCCTAGCTGGGGAGCGCCTCTCCCCCGGGCTGGCAGCTGCCAGTGATCCATCTCATCCGGGGGGAGCTGCACAGGGCAGGATGAACTGCTGTGGCTCCATGGGTGCCCCATCCCCGAGATCAGATGCTGTGCTAACTTCACCATGGTCTGTTGGGCTGGCTGCGGTGCCCATTGGCGTGTGATTGGACCTGAGGGTTTGCTGCTGCTGTTGCCACTCTGCACCCCAAGAGGTGGATTTTGGGGTCCTGCAGTTTTCCACCTATCTCCTCCTCTACTGCAGCTGTTGGACCAGCAGGCTGGAGGGTGAGCCAAGCATGAAAGCAGTACTGTGTTGCCATTTAGATTGTCATTTAACAACTTTGTTTGCCAAAAATTCTTGCTAACAATCCTGAATCCAATTTCAATATTTTTTTAAAATCAATATCTTAGCCAAAAACAGAAAATTAAGTTGTTGACAATTATTAGTGACAGGTTTGGTTTGAGGCAGGGAGTGGGCCAGTTTTCATCAGAGAAACAAAAAATGTTGACGGACTTTCCTATAGCCTGTTACTCCTGATAAGAGCCCTCCAACAACTGTAATATGCTCATCTCCTTACTAGTGTATAAAGCAGGGGTCGGCAACCTACGGCACATATGTCAAAGGTGGCAGGTGAGCTGATTTTTGATGGTATGCAGCAGCAGGCTGAGCGGCTCAGCCCATCACTGCTCTGGGGTTCGGGCTGCTGCCCTATTGCCAGCTGGAATACCAGCCATCGGCCCTACTCAGCACCTACTGCTGGCCTGGGGACCCCCAAGGAACCCCAAGCTGGCAGTGGGCTGAGCAGGCCAGTTGAACCAGTCAACCTGCTGTCAGACTGGGGTTCCATTCACTCAGCCGGCAGTGGGCTGAGTGGGCTGGTGGCGGGCTGAGCGGGCTGGTGGCAGGCTGAGCAGGGCCGGTGGGAGGTTGAGTGGCTCAGTCTGCTGCCAGTCTGGGGTGCCACAGCACTCAGTCTACTGCTATTCCGGGGTTCCGGCTGCCGGCCTCTTGCCAGTCAGGAGCTCAGCCGCCAGCCCCACTCTTCCTCCTGCCAGCCTGGGTGAGCAGAATCCCAGGCTGGTAGCGGGCTGAGGGGGGGTTGGCGGCCGGGATCCTGGCTGGCAGAGTTGGTGGTCAGAACCCCAGACGAGCAGCAGGCTAAGCAGGGCCTGGGATCCTTGTCTAGGGTTCCACTGCTGGTTTGGGGTTTCATTTACTCAACTGGCAGTGGCCTGAGCAGGACCAGTGGCCAAGACCTCAGATAATAACAATAGTTTATTTATATAATATAGACATAGAGAGAAACCTTCTACAAACATTAAAATGTATTACTGGCACGAGAAACCTTAAATTACAGTGAACTTGGCACACCACTTCTGAAAGGTTGCCGACCCGACCCCTGGTATAGAGTGACCATATGTTGTACTAAGATTCTCCTGCTTTTTTTTTTTCCCTGTGAGTCAGTATAACTTTTGCCAGCCCAGAAGTTGGGCAGCCAATGTTTTACTTTTTCACAATGTTTTCTCCAACTTTCATAAAGTAAATACATAGTTAATATGAGTTTAAAAGGCCAGGAACACTTCTTTATGAAGAATCTGTACAGCAGATCATGCCCATAGACGATCCAGAAAAGAAATTTGAGGTTGAATTTTTTAATGTTGTGATGGATAAATCAGTATCTGCTGTTGATGAAAGGTTTAATACCTTGCAAGTACACTATGAACAGTTTGGATTTTTGTATGACATAACTAAATTCAACAAAATAGGAAAACAAGAGCAACTAATGACAAAGTGCAAGAACCTAGAGAGCCTCCTGAAGCACGGTGATAGTTTTGATTTAAATGGACTTGAACTGTACGAAGAATTGAGTACACTGTCATCAATGTTACCACATGCAAAATCGGTAATGGACATTGTACAGTTTATTCATACCCGCAAACTTGTTGACATATATCCTAATGTGTACATTGCCACTCGTATTCTACTGACAATTCCTGTAACAGTAGCATCAGGAGAACGGAGTTTCTCAAAACTAAAGCTCATTAAAAACTATCTCCGCTCTACAATGAATCAGGAACGCTTAACTGGTCTTGCTATTCTTGCGATCGAACAAGACACGACTTTGTCTTTGTCATACGATGACATTACTGATGTTGCAGCCAAAAAAGCCAGAAAGATTGCTTTTAATTAAAAACAAATCTTTGTTTCAATACCTCTTCATATAAATTTCCAATAAAATTTTGATAAATTAAAAAAAATATTATTTGCATCATTCTGTCATATCAGAATTTTTTCTATAGTGCTTCTTCTTTAGTGCTAGTCCATCAACATTACAGTGTGCTTAATTAAGTTAAACTGGTTTTAATAATGTGAATGTGGCAAGTTTTCCAATACTGTAAGTTTATTTGTGTTGCTAAGAGCAGATCAGGCACCGGGGCACCAGTTTAATAATCTTGCCTAGGGCACCATAAATCCTAAGGCCGGCCCTGGCTGTAAACCCCACTCCTCACGGAATTACATACAAACCCTGGCCCACAATGATACTCAACTTAAAACAGTAAGATCTCACAAAGATATTGCAGAAAATTGCCATATCTGTGTCACAGATTGCTTGCCTTTGTGGCTACATTTTCTGTCAATACTGGCAATAGGCTTAGCCACATCTTATTCAGCAATAAGTTTTTAACCCCATTCATCCCAAGGTTTATGCACCCTGTCACTTCATCTGTCTAAAAAAATCTTCCATAGCACACTTTGCTGCCTTTAATTTCCACACCATTATTTTTCATGAAATCATCCTTTACTTTTGACAGTTTTTAGAGGTTAATCATACATCCTTATCTGGGATTCTGCTTGCCTTCATTATTTCTGCTAGCTGCATTAATAACGTCCTAAACGAGAGTCCTCTGATGTTTTGGAGCAGCCAGCTCTTGCATTAGGCAAGACTAGGCAAGGACATATAAATGCCATTTTACCAGATTTCTTTTTGCTGCTAGCTGTGCAGTAGTCTGCTAGAGGGCATGACAGGAGAAAAATTTACATACAGTGCTCAATGTCACTTTGCTGGAGACTATTCCTGCAAATGATTGCCGCCCTCTCTAAGGGAGCTATCATTGCTTATTATACATCTGGGATTAGATGTCCATTTAGTTTTTGACAAATCCATTCTATGTGTTTCTATTTGCTATGTAATCATCTCATGATCTATAGCTTTTTAATATATTTGTGTTTACTCTTGATATGGTAAACCTAGCCTTGCTTTTACTTTGTTCAAAATATAAATTGATCTTTAGAGGTTTGCTGCCACCTGCAGTTGAAACCTCATGTTAACCTGGGTTTACATTACCAATTAAAATACTACAACCTAGTATCTGAAAAAGACTTTCAAAGTCCAAATAAGCTACTGACCAAGTTGATCCAAAGGTACTTTATTATGACTCAGATAAGAATGAGAAGACCAAACTGGTCACATGACAGGAGACAATTTCTTGCATTCCTAAAATACTGCTTCACATCTAACCCAAATATGCATTAGCTAAAATGATCACCATTTGATGGCTTTTCAGTCATATGTGTGAAATTAGTTGATGCTTTGAGTCCAATTTCTAGTGGATAAGTGTCCACACAACAAAAACCAGGACCCCAATTAGTACCCTTGTTTGTAGTCTCAGCAGGGTTCATTTCAACAGGGTCTGTGTATAGAGGGGACCTTCTATCTACAGCCCTTCCCTTCCTTCACTGAAATGGAATCAGATGTCTTACAGCATAGCCTTCTCCTCCTCTGCATTCATAAAGGACTCCATATGACCACAGGAATCTGCATGTGGAAGAGGTAGGAGAAGGACAGTATGGGGAAGGTCTGGGGAAATGCATGTAATGTCACACTCTCAAAGCTCTTCAGGGAATCCACTGAAAAGCTAATTTAGCCCTTAACTGCATTATCATTTATTCATAAGCCCTCTGTGGAATCTTATTCATCTTGAGTGTGTTTGGGAGTCAGAGGCAGTCACATATGTAGTATTTCCTGGCACTGAGGCTGTGATGTCCTTTTCTTCACCTCAGGATCCCTCCCCTAGGTTTTCCCACTGAAGTATACAATCTGAATGCATCCTAGTATGCAACTGGGAGACTTTAATATCTGTCTGTGCCAGGATGACATAGATTTGTGCAATAATAATCCTTGCATAGATAATCGTAATGAGACTACACCTACAATATTGAATAGCTTCCGGGCACTTTAGTACCACTAAGAGGTAGATAAACTGTAGGACACTCAAACCAGATCAACAGCAATCACAACTTAACCTTTTAAATTATTTTCCACCTATCAATATATACAAAGAACAGTACAGCAGGACAGACTTCATAGGGCACAGAATTCAAAATCTTGGAAATAAATGTAGACTTCATTCGTGCATTAAAATACTTTAATATGTTATGAGGTTCTATAAGGCAACCCTTTCATGGAAAAAAAGATAAAACAGAGAAGAATAGAAGGGATGTGAGTACATTTCAATTGCAACGTATAAAGGTCTTTTAGATGTGGCCAGACATTGTTTCACCTTTTCAATTAGTTCCTGTTAATTTCTCTACCAGTGTCATGGTAATGAGCTCTTTAAGACAGTCTGCAAGAGAAAGAGAAACATCTGTTTTTATAATCTTAAAATGCCCCTTTTGAACTGTAGAAAAGAAGTTAAAACCTATTTCTCAATGTTGGCTGGGAGCACCAACTCTTCTAGTAGAGCACATTTACATGGTAATTTGTGGATTTAAAGAGATACCAACACAATAAGCTTTTTTGCGGCTCTTATTTTTTCCCTGGAAGCCTTGACTGAATGGACAAGTACTATGAGCCTGATCCTCAGCTGATTTACAAAAGTGGAGTACCTGGCCCTCTTTTTTAAAAATATATTTCATACACACTTCACTCACATTTAGAAATATACCAGTCACATATATGGTGCTTCCAATGACAGTTTGCTTTCTTCTTATTACTGTTTATGCTCTTTCACCCAATTAGAAGTACCTAAAGTATCAAGTGCAATAAAAGAATAACATCACAAGCATCAGCATGAAGTGTACCAATTTACTTTAGTTTAAATCACTGTGTAAATTGCTAGCTTGTTTTTGCAATGTTACAAAAGCGATGTCATAATTTTTTTGTGACAAATGAAAAGTGTTACTTATTCAGATGTTGCAGAGATGAAACAAGAGTGATTTTTATTTTGCCAACTCATCTTTTTCAGCAAATAGCAATAGCAAAGCAATTTAAAAGTTTAATGGGAAATAGTTTTCAGTGTTGAGTCCAACATCAAAAATGGTAAGCTAGGGTCAATCCTGCTTTAGGAAATTACCTGGGGGTTTTAGGGTTTTTCAGTGTTATGCAGGGAATCAGGGATGGTTACTGGTAGCCAGAAGATGAGGTGATTGCAACTCATCTTTAAAGTGGTTTTCAACCCACTTTCCTGCTCTTGGGAACAAATTGTGATCATTAGATAAGTACACTCAAAGGAAAGAGTATAGACTAGTGGTTAGAGTCAGGCGATCTGGTTCTAGTCCAAGCTATACCATTGATTTGCTTTGTAACCTTAAGCAAGTCACTGAACTTCTTTTTAGTGTCTCATTTTACCCAGTTGTAATATGGGGACAATAATACTTCTGTAACAAACGTTTGGTGATGTTTTAGCAAATAATGCTTGCAAAGTGCTTTGAGATTCTTGGATGAAAAATGTTCTTTAAAAGCAAAGTATTATTGTTTATTATGCGATCCCATCACTAATGACAAGTACATTCAATAATACACAAGAATTTCTGCTACCAAGACAGCCCTTTCTGTAAAACTACACGAATAACTTACTATAAAATTTGAGTAGACTATTTTTAATAGTCAAGACATTCAGTACAAACTATTTCCCCCAATATCCTTCCATAAAGACAACTGAACTGAACAGTGTATTTTGAATCCTTTCATTTAACAGGCAGATGTTTCATCCCTTTGCTTGGGAAACTGGGATGTTTGGGAAACAGAGCATGAGATCCTCTTCTTTGGTCTCACAGCTCAGGTCTCCACCGCAATAAAAAACCTGCAACCCTGAGTCTTAGAGCCTCGGTCAATAGACTCGGACTTGTGGGACTTGGACTGCAGGTCTAAAAATTGCAATGTAGATGTCCAGGCTCGGGCTGGAGCCTGGGCTCGGAGACCCTTCCTGTTCACTGGGTCTCAGACTGGATCCAGGCTTTGAGCCCAAATATCTACACTGCAACTTTTAGCCCTGCAGCCTAAGTCCCACAAGCTTGACTCAGTTGACCGGGGCCAGCCCTGGCTGTGCCACAGGTCTTATTACAGTGTAGGTGTATCCAAAGGATTTATAGCACTCAAAGGGTACTGTGAATGGCCGGGTCCAACAGATACTGACATCTGGAATTTTGAGCCAAGTGGCATCAACTTTATTAATTTCTTAACAGGATAACTTCTCAGGGCAACAGTGAAAAAGGGAAGGCTATCAATGCTCTCTGTCACCTGCCTTAACCATTTTTGATAGTTAAATCCTGAGCACCACAGTGTCAGGACTTAGCAGCTGCTTAAAACTTATGCCCTATCTGAACCTTCATTATTCCTAAGGACTATGGTGGCCTGCAACCAAGAACAGCTTACTTCCAGGGAACTCCTCTGGCCTCATAGGATGTAGTGGTATCAACTCTGGCAATTCCTTAGTGAGTCACAGGAGTTTGGCTGGGGCTGGAGCCAGTCTCATGATGATGCAAGTAGCTCCATCTCTTAAGAGAATTTCAGCCCCACCTTGGGGAAACCCCCTTCTGATTGGCTGTCCTTCCTACTTGCCCACCTCCTGGGGAAGAGCAGACAACGAGGGCTGGTGCAGGAAGAATGCACAACTCTCCTCGCTCCCCTCAGGAGCCCAATGGACTTTTTATTGGGAGACGGAGCAGCTGACATCATTCACAGAGGAGGACAGGTGATGGGAAAAGGAGGGAGCAGAAAGAGTCCAGCAGCTCAGGGTGGCTCCACCTTTCCCTCCTATGAGCAATGGGTCAGACTGCTGTCTGCTCCTCCTTCCTCCCAGTCCATCTCTGCCAGGGCCAGCTCTAGGGTGACCAGACAGCAAATGTGAAAAATCGGGACAGGGGGTACGGGGTAATAGGAGCCTATGTAAGAAAAAGACTAAAAAAATCGGGACTGTTCCTATAAAATCAGGACATCTGGTCCCCTAGCCGGCTCTAGACACTAGCCAACCAAGCATGTGCTTGGGGTGGCACATTTTCAAGGGCAGCATTCCGGCCATCTTTCTTTCTTTGTTTCTTTCTATTTATTGCTTTGGCTGGCAAAAGCCTAGAGACGGCCCTGGCAGCTGCAGTGCATGGTGCCTGCGGAGCACCCTGGGGCCACTGCAGTTCGCGCCATGGGGGAGCAGCACCTGCATCTTGTGGCTGGGCCAGGCATGCTCTGAGCGGGGGACATGGGCCACCCCGTGGGGCATATGGAGCCACCTGCAGGTGCTTCAGGGTGGCCGCTCCTCAGCGTGGCAGCCGGGGCTGGGCAAAGTGGCCAGAGCCGCCCAGGGACTGCAGCAGGGCAGCCAGAAGCAGCAGCAGCAGCAGGGCCATAGAGGGTGGAGCGCTGCCGTGCTGGGTCTGAATCCTGTTCTCCGGGGCTCTGCTCCCTCTGGGACTACCCTCCCAGGTCCCAGCCAGTCCTGGAGGCAGGAGCCCTGGCTGGAGGGACCCTGGGCTGAGGTGCGGCCCGGAAGCCCCACTGCTTACCCTGACCCTGCCAGTGCCGGACCGGCTGGAAGGGAGGGGGGAGAGGGCGGAGCCCAGGGCCTGGGCCACAGGGGGCGCGGGGAAGAGAAAGCCGAAGGCTGGGGCAGCAGGGGGTGCAGGTGGGGGAGGGCACTGGGGGGGGTGAAAGCCCATAGCTGGGGTTGGGGGCAGCCAAAATATTTTTTGTTTGGGGCGACAAAAAACCTAGAGCCGGCCCTGATCCCTGCAACACCAGAACTGAGAAGGAGGAGAGGTATGAAGAACACCTGGAGCTGTCCCCCAGCCTGGAATGGGGTGAGGGAACCCTGTTGCAGTCCCTCAGGCCTGGGATAGGGAAAGAAGAACCCATTAATGGCAGGAGAAGGAAAGATGAGGTGGGGAGGGTGGGAATATGCAGACTGTGGGCATTTAGGGGTGGCAGTACTTAAGTAGAGGCTGGCAAGGTACATAATTAATTGCTGGGCTGAGGGATGGGCGAAACACACAATGAATTAGAATTTTGGGGGTTGGATTTAAGTTTAAAGCTTTGCACCATCAGGCAGCCAGAAAGAACCCTGGAAGAGGGCCCAAATCACTTTATTCAATAAATGTGGGAGAGTTAGCCACACACATACATACACACAGGATGGCTGGGGAGTTCAAAAATCCAGAGCAGACCAAAACCACAATGTAATCTTTTTAAAAACATCTTGTGATTTTTGGGGTCTGACTCATGATTTTTGAACTTCTCAGTTTGGCAATAATCAGAACGGTTCATGCTTGCCCACAAATCCAATCCTTTCCCCCTAGAAAGATGTGTTGAGGCCCAACTCACAGAGATATGGCTCTCCCAAACTATCTGACTTTTAGAGTTTTTGAGAGAACCAATTGCCAAACCAATGTCTACACCCCTAAAAATTGGTGGAGTCAAACTGTGCTTCCAGGATCTACTACTCAAAGTTGTGATCATGTGAAATAAACAATATATTAACAAAACAAACAAAACCTGTGCTGATAGGTCAAATTGTACCACACAAACAGACCAACTGAGTCCTTAAGTCACCTGTGCCAACAAACTGCAGAAGTCCTCAAAGTCTTCAGGACGCTCATGGAAATCTCCAGCTGTAACCCCAATGTCCTGTGAAACCAAAACACAACCTGCAAAGCAAACAAATGGCAAATTCATTATTACATTCCACCAATAACCATCCAGACAGGTGGAGGGCATAGCAGATCAGGAAGGGGCCCTCTTCTGTACTGAATGCTAACAACTGCCCTATGCCCTGGCAGCCAGCCCAGTTACATGGGTTTTACATGAGTGAGGACTATTCAATGAAAGCCTAATCTTAGGGGTGCTGCCTCATAGGCCAACTGTTGCAAGAGGTCATCTCAATGGATGTGGCACTTCTCTCCAGTACCTGGAGCACAATCTCATGCTGGATGGTAAGGCCAATGTGCCTTATATTGAAGGGAAAATTAGACTTCAGTATCTTTCAAAACAGGACTATGAATTACAGAGCAGTTAGCTGAGAAGCTGCAACAAATCACCTCTATTCTCAGATGTGCCCAGACTCTCCAAGGAGATTAAGACAAATCATTAATATTAAAGACTGTGAATTCCCCATGGATGTTTGATGTTTTGACCCACTGAAAAAGAAATGTGTTTTATCAACAGAACGATTTGGAGCAATGATCTTTCCACAGCCCCTACAGCTGTCATGGCCTCCAGACATGAGGAGTCACATAGTGAATGGGTGAGAAAGGTATATATCCTGATTCAGCCTCAGGGAAAGGCATCTGTTGCCATTCATCTGAATTAATCTTCAGATAAAGAATTACTCTGGTTGTTGTTTTTGACAGGAGGCAGATAGGGCTGTCTGCAGAGATATCTTCATCTGACGAGCGGATGGAATCTGAAGTAGAAAAATCACTTAACAGTCCAGTCACCTCTGTCTAGTCCAGGCCTCTATAAGAGTCCCAGCCTGCTAATGAGTTATTAAGGCCTGGGGTGTGTTTTCCTGAATCTAAATGAGAAAGTAAAACCACAACGTGCCTTGACTCTCTCAGCCAAAGCTGAAAATCAAATCTCTTTTGAGCATGTTACTGTAGAACCTGAAATCCTGGTAAGCTGCCTTCTTTAACGGACTCAATAATTTAGTCTGTGTTTGAGCATGGTTTCATTTAGCAAAGAATCTGCACTGAATTCTGAGTATTTTATGTGTTGAGAGTTTCTCTGTGTTTGACCATACCTTTTCTCTACAATATGCTCTGCAACACTCATTGACTTGATTGTCAAGATGACTTTCAGGTTCCATGAAGGAATCTCTCTGTTTTCTTATTTTTTAAATGCAATTTTTAGCCCTTTTCCCCTGTGAAGATAGCCTTGAAAACATACACTGGTAGAAACTGAAATAAATAAATAGTAGGGTTAAAATGAACATGCAACTGGCCTCCACTTCTGCAGTCACCGAATCATAGAAATGTAGGGCTGTAAGGGACATACAGAGATTCTGTAGTCCAACCTCCTGCACTGAGCTAGGACCAAGTATACCTAGACCCATAGGCATGTGCAGCACATTTCATTAGGGTGTCCACCCAGGGATTTTTTTTTTTTTTAAAGGTGAACATTTATTGAATACTCAGTCATAAAGGACATTATTTTTATTCAAACAAACAAACTGAAGAAACTAAAACTTAACTAAACTTTTTTTTTTAAATTAACAACTAAAACTTTACTTAAAAAATGGGACACAAAATACCAAATTTTTGCTGTAGTGATACCCAGGCGTATACAAAGATACAGTCAATTTTCATGATCTTTATCTTTAACCAGATAATGAGCTAACCCAAACTGACCAAAACAAATTAAGGTTTCTTCATCATCCTGTCCTAGAGAATGAGACATCGCTCACCAGGTGTTATGGACTTAAATTCTTCAATCACATCATTGTAATTAACTGACTAAGCCAATTCTTGTTCAACGTACAAAATTATGTGTGAGTTGAGGCGCTGTTGGGACATTGTACTTCTTTGTTTGTTTTTTTACATGTGCTAGTTTTGAAAAGGCTCTTTCACATGAACAGCTTGTAACAGGTAAGACTGCAAAGCATTGAACAGATTTGTAAAAGGCCTGGAACATGGAAGACCGATCTGATTCCTTTAGCCAATCAAGCCACTCTCTGGTGGTGTTCATAGCGCTACCTTTAGGAACAGATCCGTCATAACCCCAAAGCAATCCGACTTCAGCTTCCAACTCATCCAAGGATACATTAAATTTGTTGGCAATGATTCTATCATCCCTGCCAATGTCTAAGCCCAGCAGTCAGGGCCGGCCTTAGGATTTATGGTGCCCTAAGTGAGATTATTAAACTGGTGCCCCTGTGCCTGATCTGCTCTTAGCAACACAAACATAAACTTACAGTATTGGAAAACTTGCCACATTCACGTTATTAAAACCAGTTTAACTTAATTAAGCACACTGTAATGCTGATGGACTAGCACTAAAGAAGCAGCACTATAGAAAAAATTCTGATATGACAGAATGATGCAAATAATATATATTTTTTAATTTATCAAAATTTTATTGGAAATTTATAAGAAGAGGTATTGAAACAAAGATTTGTTTTTAATTAAAAGCAATCTTTCTGGCTTTTTTGGCTGCAACATCAGTAATAATGTCATTGTATGACAAAGACAAAGTCGTGTCTTGTTCGATTGCAAGAATAGCAAGACCAGTTAAGCGTTCCTGACTCATTGTAGAGCGGAGAAAGTTTTTAATGAGCTTTAGTTTTGAGAAACTCCGTTCTCCTGATGCTACTGTTACAGGAATTGTCAGTAGAATACGAGTGGCAATGTACACATTAGGATATATGTCAACAAGTTTGCGGGTATGAATAAACTGTACAATATCCATCACCGATTTTGCATGTGGTAACATTGATGACAGTGTACTCAATTCTTCGTACAGTTCAAGTCCATTTAAATCAAAACTATCACTGTGTTTCAGGAGGCTCTCTAAGTTCTTGCACTTTGTCATTAGTTGCTCTTGTTTTCCTATTTCGTTGAATTTAGTTATGTCATACAAAAATCCAAACTGTTCATGGTGTACTTGCAAGGTATTAAACCTTTCATCAACAGCAGATACTGATTTATCCATCACAACATTAAAAAATTCAACCTCAAATTTCTTTTCTGGATTGTCTATGGGCTCATCTGCTCCTTCATATTCCATTTGTCATTTTTTCCTTGAAACTCGTGTCACATTCGCACATGGAAATTTTGGTTCTACACCGAGTGCCTGTGCAAGCTCTCTTGCTGTAACCTGTGCTTCTTTGAATCCATGTTCTTTGTATTTCACTAAAAAGTCTTGTGTGTTGTTTAGTAAGGTAGGTGTTGAATCAAGCTGCATCATTGGACTCTGCATTATTTTGCTTACACTTAAGATTTTAACAAGAATGTCATACCAGATTACGACAGATGTTAGAAACTTGAAGCTGGATATTTCAGAGGCCAATGACTGTGCTTCACTTTTAGCTTTGGATCTGGCTTCTTCCGAAATAGCAACCAATGCTTCATAAACTTCCTCAGATTGATATCTCAACGTTTTTACACTTTCTACTCTGCTTTCCCAGCGTGTCTCAGATAGAGGCTTAACGGTAATACCATTAACATGTGCTTTGAATATTTGCCATCGTTGAGTGGAAGCTGAAAAGAGCACATAAATGCGTTGCGGCAAACCAAAAAAAGATATAGCTTCTACAGAAGACTTGGCCATATCACACAATATCAAAGCAAGGCTGTGGCATGCACATGGAACAAAAAAGGCTCGTGGATTTTCTAGCTTGCACGCCAGAAATGCATCCTTTCATATTGGCGCCATTATCATAGCCTTGTCCTCAAATGTTCATTATGGACAATCCCATTTGTTTTAGTTCATCAAGGAGAGTTTGAAGAAGTCCAAAACCTGTAGTGTCTTGTACTTCTAAAAAATGTGATAAACAATTCCTTAACTATAATCTGTGCTGAATCACTAATGTCGACAAATCTCACTATTAATGACATCTGTTCTTGATGACTTATGTCCGGAGTGCAATCTAGAATTACGGCAAAATATTTTGCCAAAGTAACCAATGAAACAATTTTGTCTCTCACTTTATTACTCATTAGCATGATCAGTTCATTTTGAATTCTTGGTCCCAAATAGTGGTCATGTATTTCATTTTCAGTTACTCTTTGGAGATGTTCACTCATCACTGTGTCAAATTTTCCCAGCAGTTGTACAAGGCCCCAAAAATTTCCATTTTGGGGCTGGAATAATTTCTCAATGCTTCCTCTAAAAGCAAGATTGTTTGTTGATAGATATTCAACAATAGATAATAGATGTTCAAGAACACGACGTCAATGCTGCTTTTCCGACTCCAGCAATCTTTGATTTTGGGCATCAAGAGTTGTCTGATTTTTTAACCTTACACTCAGTTCACACCATTTGTGCATACTTTCAATGTGGTATTGTGCCTTTTCATGTTGTGGTAATATGTGACTAAGATTTTTCCAATCATTAATACCCATGGTTGCTATCTTAAAATTGCAACTATTGAAAATCTTGCATGGGAAACAAAATACAGCATTCTTGCATTTAGAGTACACAAGCCACCGTCTGTTGACAATTTCACCATTAGAAAGTCTTTTGTAGTAATTGTTTTTTGTGAATTTCCTACCTCTAATGTCTTTAGGATATTCAAGACCTTTTATTCTCACAGGGCCTTTCTCAAGTATAATGGCACGGTATTCGTTGTTTAAAGATCGTGGCCATGTGCCAATGTCATCTATATCCCATGCTAGTACAGTTTCAACTGTTTTAATTTCTTGTTTTGTGTCTGCATCTGTTTCAAATGATTGTTCTGTGTGTTCTTGCGTTTCTTGAGCTTCATCTGCACAAAAATTTTCTTGAGAAGTTACATGATGATCTTGATCAACTTTGTTGTTTTCATGATGTACAAACTTAAGTATAGAACCCTTCTGTGCTTCTACAGCTAATCCTATTTCATTTTTCCGTTTTCTTTTTTGTGACCCAGAAGGTTGTTTTCGATAGGACATAACTTATAAGGATGTTTTTTAAAGAAATAACTGTTTAAATTATTGTTATTATCAGAAATATTATTTAAAATAGCTAATATAGGATAGCTGTGAGCCTGTGAACTTGAGCTAGTGCGAAGACTGAGACACAGTAGAGTTAGAAACCCATGTCATTTTTACAAAGCCACTTTTTAGTTTTAAATGTATAATGGGCATCAGTCTTAACATTAGTTACAACTCTATATCAACTTTATACTGTAAATAGATCAATGGCATTATCCAGTTTAATAAGCTGGGTTTCCAAACAGTGGGAAAATATAACCCTAGTTTTACTCCTAGGTAAAGCACAATGTGACCAAAATGAAGTCAGCACAGAATCATCTCATCTAGATTAAGGTAGCACAGAAATGTTACAGTTCTGTTGTGCCTTATTTTTGTTTGGAAAGACATTAGCAATAGCAGCACATTCACATGATAAAATAAATGATAAATCACTGCCTCTAAAGTTCCATCAAAAACTGACATTTTCACAGCTCTAGCATGATCTGCTGTACAGATTCTTCACAAAGAAGTGTCCTTGGCCTTTTTAACTCATATTAACTATATATTTACTTTATGAAAGTTGGAGAAAACATTGTGAAAAAGTAAAACATTGGCTGCCCAACTTCTGGGCTGGCAAAAGTTATACTGACTGACAGGGAAAAAAAAAGCAGGAGAATCTTAGTACAACATATGGTCACTCTATTCCAGGGGTCAGCAACCTTTCAGAAGTGGTGTGCCAAGTTCACTGTAATTTAAGGTTTCTCGTGCCAGTAATACATTTTAATGTTTGTAGAAGGTTTCTCTCTATGTCTATATTATATAAACAAACTATTGTTATTATCTGAGGTCTTGGCCACCAGTCCTGCTCAGACCACTGCCAGCTGAGTAAATGAAACCCCAAACCGGCAGCAGGCTAAGCGGGGCTGGTGGCTGGAAACCTAGACAAGGATCCCAGGCCCTGCTCAGCCCGCTGCTGGTCTGGGGTTCTGACCACCAACTCCTGCCAACCAGGATCCCGGCCGCTAACCCCCCCTCAGCCCGCTACCAGCCTGGGATTCTGCTCACCCAGGCTGGCAGAAGGCAGAGTGGGGCTGGCAGCTGAGCTCCTGACTGGCAAGGGGCCGGCAGCCAGAACCCCGGAGTAGCAGTAGGCTGAGTGCTGCTGGCACCCCAGACTGGCAGCAGACTGAGCCACTCAACCCCCCACCAGCCCTGCTCAGCCCGCCACCAGCCCACTCAGCCTGCTGCCGGCTGAGTGAATGGAACCCCAGGCTGACAGCAGGTTGAGTGGTTCAGCTGGCCTGCTCAACCCACTGCCAGCTTGGGGTTCCTTGGGGGTCCCCAGGCCAGCAGCAGGTGCTGAGTGGGGCCGATGGCTGGTATCCCAGCTGGCAATAGGGCAGCAGCCGGAACCCCAGAGCAGTGATGGGCTGAGCCGCTCAGTCTGCTGCTGCATACCATCAAAATCAGCTCACCTGCCACCTTTGACACGTGTGCCGTAGGTTGCCGAACCCTGCTTTATACACTAGTAAGGAGATGAGCATGTTACAGTTGTTGGAGGGCTCTTATCAGGAGTAACAGGCTATAGGAAAGTCAGTCAACATTTTTTGTTTCTCTGATGAAAACTGGCCCACTCCCTGCCTCAAACCAAACCTGTCACTAATAATTGTCAACAACTTAATTTTCTGTTTTTGGCTAAGATACTGATTTAAAAAAAATATTGAAATTGGATTCAGGATTGTTAGCAAGAATTTTTGGCAAACAAAGTTGTTAAATGACAATCTAAATGGCAACACAGTACTGCTTTCATGCTTGGCTCACCCTCCAGCCTGTTGGTCCAACAGCTACAGTAGAGGAGGAGATAGGTGGAAAACTGCAGGACCCCAAAATCCACCTCTTGGGGTGCAGAGTGGCAACAGCAGCAGCAAACCCTCAGGTCCAATCACACGCCAATGGGCAACACCACCAGCCTTATGGACCATGGTGAAGTTAGCACAGCATCTGATCTCAGGGACGGGGCACCCATGGAGCCACAGCAGCTCATTCTGCCCTGTGCAGCTCCCCCCGGATGAGATGGATCACTGGCAGCTACCAGCCCGGGCAAGAGGCGCTCCCCAGCTAGGGTGGCCAGATCCAGATGTCCTGATTTTATAGGGCCAGTCCCGATATTTGGGGCTTTGTCTTATATAGGCACCAGTTACCCCCACCTAGAGTGACCAGACAGAAAGTGTGAAAAATCAGGACAGGGATGGGTGGGGGGGGGGGAGTAAAAGAAGCCTATATAAGAAAAAGACCCCAAAATTGGGACGGTCCCTATAAAATAGGGATATCTGATCACTGTACCCCAATCCCCTTGTCATAACTTTAGTCCCAGATTTGGACCTTAGCGTCCAAAATATGGGGGTTAGCATGAAACCCTCCAAGCTTAGTTACCAGCTTGGAGTTGGTACTGCTGCCACCACCCAAAAAATTAGAGTGTTTTGGGGCACTCTGGTCCCCCTGGAAAACCTTCCCTGGGGACCCCAAGACCCAAATCCCTTGAGTCTCACAACAAAGGGAAATAATCCTTTTTCCCTTCTCCCCTCCAGGTGCTCCTGGAGAGATACACAGACACAAGCTCTGCGAATCCAAACAGAGTGACTCCCCCTCTCCGTTCCCAGTCCTGGAAACCAGAATCACCGAGTCAATCTCCCTTCCCCCCCCCAACCCAGAGGGTATGCAAAGTCAGGTGAACAAATCCAACACACAGATCTCCCTCTGACTCCTTCCTCCCACCAATTCCCTGGTGAGTACAGACTCAACTTCCCTGAAGTTTCCCAGTAAAGAAAACTTCAACAGGTCTTAAAAGAAAGCTTTATATAAGAAAGAAAGAAAAATACATACAAATAGTCTCTCTGCATTAAGGTGACAAATACAGGGTCAATTGCTTAAATATTGAATAAACAGCCTTATTCAAAAAGAATACAAATCAAAGCACTCCAGCACTATATTCATGTAAATACAAAAGAAACAAACTCTTTGGTACTCACAACTTGGAAACAGAAGATTAGAAAGCAGAATTACTTCTCCGAAGCTCAGAGAAAGCAGGCAGACAGAAAACAAAGACTCAGACACAAACTTCCCTCCACCCAGAGTTGAAAAAATCCGGTTTCCTGATTGGTCCTCTGGTCACGTGCTTCAGGTGAAAGAGACATTAACCCTTAGCTATCTGTTTATGACACCCCTATCCTGATTTTTCACACATCTGGCTAACCCCAGCCAAGCCCTGTGTGACATTCCAATCCTGGCTGCCTGCCGAGGAAGTGAGTTACTTTCACTTTCATTCCTCAGCAGGCAGGAAGCCAGCCTCCTCCTCTCACCTATCCTCCGGCACCTCACCCAACCCAGCCCTGATGGAGGGGAGGGAGGAGAGAGAGAGAGGGGTGCTCCTGGGGAGGAGGAAGAAAGGAGGGGGTGCTCCGTGGGGCGGGGGGGGGAGAAGAATGGATGTTATGGGGAACAACAAAGGATACTGGTTCCAGAGCCACAGAGCCTGCCTCACCTCACCTCAGCCGGGGGGAAAGAGTCACACTCGCAGGTGAGCTCCTTCCCCAACCCCTAGCCCCACCCTTTCCCAGAGACCCCAGCAGCCTATCCCATTCCTCAGACTGTGCTGCATTCGGCTCTCTCTAGGACCCAGCAGCCCTGCTTCTACACTGTCTGGGCTGCCTGCAGAGTGGTGCCCCCAGGCAGAGTGAGGCCCTACGCAGCTGCCTATTCTGCCTATGCCTAAGGACGGCCCTGCCAGCAGTTTTCCCACTGCAGTCACAGTTTTACAAGTCTCCTGTTCAAATCGCTGGTCAATGCTCGTAATCATTGAGTCTAAAAGTTATTCTTTCCTGCTCTTCTTTTGTAGCAAAGTGATGCTGGGACTCAAATGCATCATCAATATGATGGACATTTTTCTCTTCTTAACTGGGGGAAATCGATATATCATTCTCTACACACATTTTCACACTGTCATTGAAAATAGATTGAAAATATTCTGGGCCACTTCTCATTGCAGCCAAAGAGTCATTGCAGTAAGTAAGTTGAGATCTGGAGCTTGAAGAGCCTTACTCACTTTTACCACCATCTGGAGAATAGGGTGCATCATGTGAAGGGCAAAGATGAACTTGAATGAATTTAGTTCATGCATATGGCCCCTGGCTTTAATTTTAACGTCAGCAAGGTGAGTTGTTTTGATAATCTCTTGTAAAGCTTGTAAAATTATGGAGTAGTTTTGTTTTACAGCAGCCACTGCTTCTGCTCTGCATGTCCATCTTGTGTTTGATAGTGACTTCAAAGTCTTACTTCTTGTGAAATCTTCTCCGTTACTGCATGTCGCACGGGACTCCCCTCCATGAAGGCATAAAGAGTCTGAATAATGCCAAAAAAATCAAAGACAGTTCTGTTTTGTTCACTTGAAGTGCATGCATCTACCAGATGAGGTTCAAACGATGCGCATAGCAGTGTACACAGAGTATGTCACTGTTTCTTTACATTTCATTTGAACTTCCGCAGTACATCCAGACATAGTAGATGTGCCATCAAAACAGACAGACATCATTGATGACCAGTCAATTTTAAGAATGCCAAGGACGTCATTTAACTGGTCAAAAATAGACTGAGCATCAATTGTTAATAGTCTCCGAACAGACACAAAATGTTCAACTGGACTATGTTTTTCATTGTCAAAATATCGCACCACAATGGACATGGTGTCCACAGTCAGTAATGTCATCAGTAATTATTGAGACCATTTTTCCATTTAGTGAAGACACAATCTTTTGTTGCATAACATTGTGCCAGGCCACAATTAAATCATTTTGGATGCAATTACTCAGATAGGTAGTGTTTTGAGGAGATTGTTGCATGTGCTTTGCCATTATGGGATCATATTTTTGCAGCATATTGACAAGAAATAAATCTTTTTCATTGTGACCCCTGAATGGTCTCCCACCTTTCACCAAACACAGAACAATGTCAATCAGTTGCTCCATTACACTTTGATTATGGCACCGTTCTTCTTCTTGTTTAGACAGATAAGCCTACTTGCCCTCATCCAACAATATATCAATAGGTTTCCCTTCATTAAAACGTGACCATGAAGAACAGCTCAACCCATGAGATTTGGTGTTTTTTAAAACATTTGTTAGCCCTATGCCAGTTTCTGAATCCTTTATCAATAAATGCTGGATCCATATGACCTTTGTTTGCTGCATCATTAGAGGAGAAGAAATGGCAATAAAAGCAAAATGCTGCGTCCTTTGATGGGCTATATTCTAACCACCTATACTTTTCATACCAATCTGACTGAAAACTTTTGTTCATTCCCTATTTTACTTCTAGGAAATATACGCAGTCTAGACCTCTAGATAAACGAGACTGACGTTCTAATCTATTCTATGGAATATCACAGACTGGGTCATCAGATGGAATGTTTGATGGCTTTGAACAGGAACTACACTGACGTGAACTTAATGACAAAGTCTGTTTCCGTTGGTCGTTACTCAGTTTATTGCATGCATTGGAACTGGTGGCGGCATTATCTTCATGTAAGTTCTTAACCGAGGAGTCCGAGATATTTGCACTACTATCAGCACATTCATTATAATTCAGTTTGTCTGCTCCTTTTCTTATCTTAACAACGAACTGATCCATATTTTAAAATTAAAAGGGGGTATCATATGATTGAATTAAAACGTAAAACCATGGGCTTGTTATGCTATTTCAGTAGAGTGCACGCTTTCAGTAGAGTACTAACACTGTAGACACTGCGCTGGGCACGCCTGATGCGGCCACTTATATAGGTCAAAGAATTTTCTAGAATAGTAGTCGGAGGGAGATGGGAGGACCAATGGTAATGCGGTGCCGCAGTAGTGGAGACGCATGCTGCGAGTGAACGCGGGCTTTCTATACATTTCTACAACATCTATATTATGCAATTCGGCACTTATTGCATAATACAATGATCCATACTTAAAAACTAAAAGAGCATATCATGCAATTAAATTAAAACACAAAGCCACTTTTTTTTAAAGACATTAGGGCAGGAGTGGGCAAACTTTTGGGGCCAAGGGTCACACTGGGGTAGGGAAATTGTATGCAGGGCTGGGGCAGAGGGTTGGGGTGCAGGAGGGAGTGTGGGGTGTGGGAGGGGGTGCAGTGTTCAGGAATGGGCTCAGGGCAAGGGATTGGGGCAAAGAAGGGGTGTGGAGTGTATGGGGGGCTCAGGGAAGGGGGTTGGGGTGCAGGAGAGGTGCAGAGTGCAGACAGGGGGCTTAGGGAAGAGAGTTGGGGTGCATGGGGGTGCTGGGTGCAGTAGGGGGCTCAGGGCAGGGAGTTTGAGTACAGGATGCAGGAGGGGGCTCAGAGCAGGGGGTTGGGGTGAGAGGTGCAGACAGGGGGCTTAGGGAAGGGAGTTGGGGTGTAGGAGAGGTGCGGGGTGCAGGCAGAGGGCTTAGGGAAGGGAGTTGGGGTGCAGGAGGGGCACGGCAGGGGACTAAGGACAGGGAGTTGGTGTGAAGGATGGGTATGGGGTGCAGGCAGGGGACTCAAGGCAGGGCGTTGGGGTGCAGGAGGGGTGCCAGGTGCAGGCAGGGGCTCAAGGCAGGGCGTTGGGGTGCAGGAGGGATGCGAGATGCAGGCAGGGGGCTCAGGGCAGGGAGTTGGGGGAGCGGGGTGCAGGAAGGTTTCGCACTCCGTCCCGGCGCTGCTTACCTAAAGCATCTCGGGGTGGCAGCGGCACGGTCCCTGGCTGCCTGCCCTGGCCCCTTGCCATGCCACTCACCACATCCCTGAATGGCCCGTGGGGGTGGGGGGGCACGGGGCTCCATGCGCTGCCCTTGCCATGCCTCCAAGTACCTCCCCCAAAGCTCCCATTGGCCGCAGTTCCCTGTTCCTGATCAATGGGATCTGATGGGGGCAGTGCCTAGAGCACCACACAGAGCCTTCTCCACCCCCACTCCCCCTGGGGCCCCAGGGACTTGGTACTGGCCACTTCTGAGAGCTGTGCAGGGCCTGTGGCACTACAGGGGGCAAGTCCCGTAGGCAAGATCCAAAGCCCTGAGAGGTCAGATCTGGGCTGTAGTTTGCCCAACCCTGCATTAGAGTGTGCCTGGGCACACCCAGCACACCCTGTGTGCACGCCTATGAGACCATCCTGGATAAGCATTTGTCCACCCTGTTCTTAAAAATTCCAATGACAGGCACTCCACAACCTCCCTTGGGAGTATATTCCAGTACATAATTATCCTTATAGTTTGAAAGTTTTTCCTAATATCTAATCTAAATGTCCCTTGCTGTAGATTGAGCCAATTACTTTTTATCTTACCTTCAGGGGACATGGTCCTCTTCATGACAGCACTTAACATATTTGAAGGCTAGTCTCAGATTCTCCTTCAGTATTCTTTTCTCAAGACTAAACATGCCCTTTTTTAACATTTGCTCATTGGTCAGGTTCTCTCAAACTTATATCATTTTTGTTGCTCTCCTCTGGACTGTCTCCAATTTGTCCACATCTTTGTTAAGATATGATAAGAATACTCCGGCTAAGGCCTCACCAGTGCAAAATAGAGAGGGACGATTACCTCCCATGTGTTACATATGATGCTCCTGTTAATAAACCCCACAATGATATTAGCCTTTTTCATAAATGCATCACTCACATTGTAGATTCATATATAATATGTGATCCATTATAACCCCCCAGATCCTTTCCAGTAATGCTACTGCCCAGCCAGTATTCCTCATTTTGTATTTGTGCATTTGATTTTTGCTTCTTAGGTGTCATACATTGCACTTGTCATTATTGAATTTCATCTTGTTGATTTTAGACCAATTTTCCACTTTATTAAGATCCTTTTAAATTTGAATCCTGTCCTCCAAAGTGTTTGCAACCATGCCCAGTTTAGTGTCATCTGCAGATTTTATATGCATACTCTCCACATGCATCCGATGAAGTGGGTATTCACCCACGAAAGCTCATGCTCCAATATATCTGTTTGTCTGTAAGGTGCCACAGGACTCTTTGCTGCTTTTACTCTCCAGTCTATTATCCAAGTCATTAATGAAAATGCTGAATAGTACCAGATCCAGGAAAGACCCCTGTGGAATCCCACTAGAGATGTCCTCCCAGTTTGACAGCAAACCATTGATACATACTCAAAATTATGCACTTACCTTTTAGTAATATTGTCTAGACCACAATTCCCGAGTTTGCTTATGAGAATGCTCTGTGGGACTGTGTCCAAAAAAGAAAATCAAGAACACCTGGATGTATCATGATTACTGGTTCCCCTCATCCATTAAGCCAATAAACCTGTCAGAGAAAGAAATTAGGTTTGTTTTGCATCATTTGTTCTTGATAAATCCATGTTGTCTATTACTTATTACTCTATTAACCTCTAGATGCTTACAAATTGAAATGTAATAATTTGTCCTAGTATCTGTCTAGGTATCAAAGTTAGGTTGACTGGTTTATAATTCCCCAGATCTTCTTTATTCCCCTTTTTAAAGATAAGTACATTGGTCTTTCTCCAATCTTCAGGGACTTCACCAATCCTCCATGAGTTTTTGGAGATAATTGCTAATGGTTCTGAGACTTTCAGCTAGTTCCTTCAGGAACCTTAGGGTGAATTTTGTCAGGTCCTGCCAACTTAAATACATCTAACTTATCTAAATATTTTTTAACCTGTTCTTTCCCAATTATGGCTTGTGGTCCTTTCCCTTTGCTGTTGATATTGTGTTAAGTACTTGGGCCTTGTCTACACTGTCACTTTACAGCACTGCAACTTTCTCGGTCAGAGGTGTGAAAAAAACACTCCCATGAGCGCTGCAAGTTCCAGCCCTGTAAAGTGGCAGTGTAGACAGTGCACCACCACTGGAAGTTGTGCTTCCAGTGCTGGAAGTTACTCTCCTCATGGAGGTGGCTATTTTACAGTGCTCTCTTCCAGTGCTGGTGCCACGAGTACACAACCACTTTAAGGCAAGTTTGCTATTGAAGACAGATCTTTGATCACAACTACCCTTTCTAATGAAGACTGAAGCAAAATAAACATTAAAAAACCTTTGCCTTCTTGATGTCATCGTCTTCCCCACAAATCAGTGAATCTATACTTCCCTTTGCTCCTAATGTATTTAAAGTAACTCTTCACATTGTTTTCTATGTCCCTGGCTAGGTTTAACTCATTTTGTACCCTAGTCTTTCTGATTTTGTCCCTCCATGTTTGTGCTGTTCTTTCATATTCATCTTTAGCAACTTATCCAGGTTTCCGCTATATGTGGGATTCCTTTTTGATTTTCAGGTCATTAAAGGACTCCTGATGGAACTATATTGGCCTCTTTCTATTCCTCCCATCTGTCCTTCACATCATGATATTTTGCTGTTGTTTCTTTAATGTTGTTTCTTTGAGAAATTGCCAGCACTCCTGGACAGCTTTTTCCCCTAGATTTTCTTCTTATGAGACCTAACCTACCAGTTCTCTGAGTTTGTTAAAGTCTGTTTTTTTGAAGTCTGTTTTCCTTATTCTGCTGCTTTCACCACTTTTCTTTCCTTAAATTTAATTAAATCTATCATTTCATTATTACTTTCACCTAAATTGTCTTCTATTTTCAGATTTGCAACCCATTTCTCCATCTTAGTCAGAATCAAATCTAAAATGGCTGTCATCTGGTTACTTCCTCCACTTTCTGAAACAGTAAGTTTTCCTCCATACATTCCAAGAACTTATTGAAGATGTTGTGGGTTTTGGTAGCTGGAGTCCTCCATTACAGTTCTTGTAATCTGGATATTTTTGTTAGTTGTTCTAAAAGCACCTCATCCACCTCTTCCTCCTGATTTGGTGGTGTACAGTAGACATCTATTATGGTGTTTTCCCCCTATTCTCTTCCCCCCCGAGATTTTCAACTAGTCTGCCTCTCAGCTTGTTCTAGAGGTTAGAGCAAGTGTGTATATTCTTGATGTATAGTGCAATACCTCCTCCTTTTTTAACTGGCCTGTCCTTCCTTAACAAGCTATACCCTTCTATGCCCATATTCCAGTCATGAGATTTTGCCCACTGAGTTTCAGTGATGCTAATTAAGTCAAAACTTAACGTGTACTATGACTTCCAGTTCTTCCTGTTTATACCCCATACTCCTTTCATTTGTGTATGTACATCTAAGATGTTGAGCACATTTTCCTACTATTGTCTCTCTTAATGTGCCTATAACCCTACTGTAATACCATGCCCTCCATCCCAACTTCCAGCCCTTTCTTAAGGTCACCTATCTGTAGGTTTTCATTATCTGCTAACTCTAATCCTAGATAAAAGCCATCCTTACTACGCTGGACTGTTGGTGTCTGCTGACGACATCAGGATAGATAAGAATACAATCTGAACCCTCAGTTTCTTCTCCCTTGCTCCCAGAGCCCTGCTGATTTGCTCAAGAGCATACCTGGCAGTATCATTAGTGACCATAAAGATGAGCAGCATAGGGTAGGGTCAGCATAGGGTAGGGTGAATGACCCTCAGCAGTGTTTCCATAATGTCTTGGACATGGGGGTCATATCTGGCAGCACATCTCTCAGGAAACTGTGCCAGGCTGCTGGATGGATATCTCCATCCCCCTTAGAAGGGAACTCCGATCCCCACCACCCTGCCTCCACCTATTGGGTATAGTGGCCAAAGGCCTCGCAGCCTTGAGTGAAAGTGGCTTCTCTTCCTCAGCCATTGGGGTCTGCTTGTCTTCTCACATTACCAGTACTACATACCAGTTCTTGACTGTGATGGACAGAGGACCTGGCTGGGGATGGAGCACTGTCTACTGCTTGAGGTAGACAGCAGCTAGACTTCTCCCCATAGCGCAGCCAATTTTCCTTCCTCCTCTGATGCTTCTGTAGTCTTCTCTACTCAGCTAGCATCTCCCATCCCAGATGTCTCCATGTGCATCCTGTCTATGATGTCCTCATGCTCCAAGTTGCTACAGTGACAAGCCATCTCCTGCTGCAGTGCTCTTACCTGCTTCCTGAAGGACTTCATCAACAGCCACCTCTCACATCAGGTGGATCCCTCTGCCTGGCTCTCTTGGGAGCCAGTCTTAAAGTCTTGACATGAAGGCCACATTCCCAGCAAATCAAGACCAAGACCTGAGTTGAAGCCTCCAGGGTCAGGATGCCTATCTGACTGACCAGGGCTCCCACAGGTGTAGATGGAGGAAGAGGTAGCACTGGTGTTGGTGATGCACTATTTTCCTCCCATATTGGGGGGGGGGGTTGGGTGGTGGTGTTGGGGGAAGACCCTAAACATTCCTAACTTGCAAGAAATGCTATAGTAATTGTCCATAACATACTAGCTTACAATAGTATTGCTGGAATGTTTGTGGCCATTGTTGTACTGCTTTTTAAAATTAAAAAAAAAATGTATGTAGGCTTTTTTCTCATTTGCACTGGGACCATTTTAAGTGAAGCAAACAAAAAATACAAATATGTAACAAATGCTACCATGACATTGAAATCTGAAGCCTCATCTGACTAGAGCAGTGTAACACATGATTTTGATAGAGGAAGTGATGATGTGTTTAAAAGGTTTAAATTATATTTATTTTCCTTTCAGAATACATTATAAATGTCACAGTTCAGCACAGCTGAAAAGACTGAATTAATTAGCCTGTCACGTGAGAAAGCTATCCCCCTTTCTGTGTGGGATTGAAGTGTTTTGAAAGAGCACTAGAGACATCCCTCATCATACTTGACCTTTCCAGAAATCTGGCAGACAGATAGATGGGTAAGTGACTGCAACCAGCTGACACTATGCAGATAGAGCCTGCTGCAGGAGTTAGGGAATGACCAAGTGGCTACAGAAGACCATGTTTTCATAACCTTCATTTTATGAAAAGACTAATGTATCCTTAGTTAAGGTGGAAGCTTGTCTTCCACCATTTTGCTGGTCTTCATTTTGACTGCCTAAACTTCATCAAAATTCAGCCAGTCCTTCTGGAATTTCACAGGTATAATCTTATGACAGGGTTGTTGGGTTTTTTTGGGGGGGGGGGCACAAGTTGAAGAAATCAGGCATGGTAGTTGGAAATAGGAGGTTTAAAAATGAAGGAAATGAGCTCATTTCTTGAATATTTGCCTAAATATTTTGGCTCATTAACTTTTACACAACTTCACCTAGAAACTCCAAATGTATTCTCATTCATTAATCTTGGTAAGAATTAATGCCTATGACTAAATTTAGAGTATTTGTTGGTAGAATTATTTCATTATTAAAATATTTTCTGTGTCGCTGCTGCAGAGTTCATAAGCTCCTGGCAGTGATGTGGAAGCAGCATACAGGAAACTAAATGTGGATGGATCTGAGTTCTAATCTGAGGGAAACAGGAGGGGGAATAGTTGGACTATTCTGCACATAAAAGAGTGAGAGAAAGTCACATAGGAAGAACAGCTCACAAAGCAGTCTAAAGTATGTTTCACAAATAAATCCACTCTACATGCTCACCCACGTAACACTCTCCTCATGATATGGAGAGTAAGATACACGGAACCAAATGAGGTGCTGAGGATTATCTGGATTGGGAGGTTGCCACATAGGTAAGTCTGTGCAGCTGACAAGCTCTGTTGAGCCTTTCATTGAACATATTTCTCAGTACTTGTGGGTATCCCAGTTTTCAGAGCCCGTACTGCCATCCCAGTTGGTTTTATGAAAAGCAGCATTTTGCCTCAGTGAAATCCTGCAGACACTTTCCTCTTGTTGGCAACTCCTTCAGCTGGATGAAGGATCAACAGCTGTTGAGAAGGAGAGTGATTGTGCTGACTTAGGGCATCCAGACCAGGTGGGTCTCATTGTTTCCCATTCAGCACAGACAAAAAGACAGACTTCCTGAAGGGGGATAGCTAAAGAATAAGCCCTAGTCTTAGGTTGATGTAAGGCAGCTTGCATTGACCTAACTCTACACTAAAATGCAGCTCCCACCGACTTAACTCACCCACAACTTAACTCCACCTTTGCGAGAGGCGTAGTGCTTAGGTCAATGTAGTTAGATCAACACTACATTCAGGGCCAGCTCTAGCCATTTCGCTGCCCCAAGCATGGCGGCACGCCTTGGGGGGGCGCTCTGCCGCTCACAGGTCCTGCGGCTCCGGTGGACCTCCCGCAGGCGTCCCCTCTGCAGGGACCCCTGTGGGAGGTCCACCGGAGCAGCCTGCCACCCTCCCGGCAACCGGCAGAGTGCTCCCTGTGGCATGCCGCCCCAAGCATGCGCTTGGCACGCTGGGGCCTG
Organism: Gopherus evgoodei; assembly: GCF_007399415.2. NCBI lineage: Eukaryota > Metazoa > Chordata > Testudines > Testudinidae > Gopherus > Gopherus evgoodei. The sequence continues at coordinate 101,465,795 of NC_044324.1, forward strand.
GAGCCGGCCCTGACTTCATTGCTTACATTGACTGTTTCTGCCTTTCAGAAGCCATCCCACAATGCCCCTGTCATAAACAGATAGTTAAGGGTTAATGTCTCTTTTACCTGTAAAGGGTTACAAGCAGTGAACCTGGACCACCTGACCAGAGGACCAATCAGAAGACAAGATACTTTCAAATCTCGGTGGAGAGAAGTCTTTATTTTGTGTTGTTTGTTTGTCTGTTGTTCTCTCTGGGTTCTGAGAGTAACCAGATGTACCTACAGGCACTCTAATTTTCTGTTCAAATAGTAAGTACAAGTAGAAGGCGGTTTAGTCTTTTTGAATGTTTTCTTTATTTGCAAATGTGTATTTTGCTGGAATGATTTTAATTTGTATTTGTGCTGGGGGGAAGGCTTCTCTCTAGTGTCTATAAGCTGAAAAACCCTGTAACCTTTCCCATCTTAATTACAGAGACAACTTTTACTTTTTTCTTTCTTTTATTAAAAGCTTTTCTTTCTTAAGACCTGATTGATTTTTTCCCCTTGTTGAGACTCAAAGAAATTGAGTCTGTACTCACCGGGGAATTGGTAGGAAACAGGGAGAGAAAAGAGGAGCGGGGAAGGTGCATTTCCATTTGTTTTAAGATTGAAGGAGTTTGAATCACAGTGATCTTCCAGGGTAACCCAGGGAGGGAAAGCCTAGGAGAGGCAATGGTGGGGGAAAGGGTTTACTTTCCTTGTGTAAGATCCAGGGGGTCTGGGTCTTGGGGTCCTCTGAGAAGGTTTTGGGGGGACCAGAGTGTACCAGGCACTGCAAGTCCTGGTTGGTGGCAGCACTACAAGATCTAAGCTGGTAATTAAGCTTAGGGGGATTCATGCTGGTACCCCATCTTTTGGACGCTAAGGTTCAGAGTGGGGGTTATACCATGACAGCCCCACACTGACAATTAAATCAGTGCAAGTGCTTCTGGTGAGGATGTGCATCACTGACACAGGGAGCATAGGGTGGACATGTAAAACCGATTCAATTACTGCAGTGGCTGTAAGTCAATGTAACTTAATTGACTTAATGTTGTAGTGCAGACTTGCCCTAAAACTGGAATTGCTAGTTCAGTAGGAAGCTTGGGCCAAGTTTATGTTGATCTGTTTTGAAATAAGTGTTTCAGGGCTCTGTACTTTGAGTGGAAGCTGAATAGAGGCAGCCCAATGAAGAGATGAGTCGTTGCGTAAGAACATACCTTATGTTGATTATGGGTGCAGATCCTACACCATTTTGCATGGCGTTCAGTGGGGCTCTCTGAGTCAAGAACTACTGTGCCAGAAGTGGCTGCTGCAGTTGCATACATCAGCTACCCCGAGGTAAATCAGGGAAGCTAGACAAAAAAAAGAGCTTTAGTGCATCTGCCCAGAGCCAGCTCCAGGCACCAGCGAAGCAAGCAGGTGCTTGGGGCAGCCTATGGAAGGTGGCGGCATGTCAGGCTCTTTGGCTGAAATTCGTTGGTGGGTCCCTCTCGGAGGCAAGGACCTGCTGCTGAAGTGCTGCCGAAGAAGAAAGCGGTGGGGTGGAGCTGCCGCTGAAGTGACACCAATCGCGATCGTGGCTCCCCCCCCGCCGTTGCTTAGGGTGGCAAAAACCCTGGAGCCCAGAGACTCAGGAGCAATAAGGAGTGCTGAGGGAGAAACTCTACCTTCTTTGTTCCCTTTCCTCCCCAGCCTCCTTGGGCAGTTTGTGTGTGAAGCAGCAGTGTTTATTTTTCCCTAAGTAACTGATATTTATAACTTTAACACCAACTTAATGAAGCTTTGGGGGGATTTTTGCCTGGGAATTTGTCCAGTGTTTCATGCTAATTTCACACCTCTCACCCTGTAGAATTACGGAGGGGAGGAGGAAGCAGAAGAGATCCTGACTACCTTTCTTTCCTTCTTAACAGTAAAGTTGGAATTGAAGAGCAGAGAGTATTGCAAAGGATTTTGAAGGAGTGACAAATGTGCAAAACATAGAAAACAAGAGACAGATGATGCTGACATTTCTTATATTTCCTGATCTTTTAAAAACATTTTTATCAGTGAGGTGGATTGCATTAACACGAGATTTTTTGGGGTGTGAGGGGGAAGGGGTTATGGAGTTAGACTTGTTCCTGCTTTTCTGTCTTAAAGTGAAGACAATCACTGTGTGACATCACAGTTGGTTGCTGTGGAGACATTTCCACGAGGCATCACAGGCTTTTAAAGCCTATTTTATTATTTTCCTAAAAAAAGATCTCAGCAGACAAGGACACTAAGACTGTAGAACTTCAACATGAAGGCCGTTAACTTGTGGTGTGAATGTCTCTTTAGTATCTGTGCACATTAGTATACCATTAGAGGGTCTGACTTTGGTCAAGCAAAGTAGTAAACAAACTGAATTACTGATTTAAAGTGCAAATAAATCTTACAAGTATCTTTTAAATAGCTCTGCATGTACTGACCTATTAGTATAGATGAATGCATTTTAACTTGCCCCATTGGGGAACAATTAAATACCCAGGCCTTAAACTGAATAAAGCACCTCAAAATGCAACAGTCAAAATTACTCACAAGGCATTTTAATGATATACAAGCATGATGATAGCCTTTGAATAAGCAGTCCCCTGAAAACCTGTGTTTGGAACAGATGAGAAAATGCTGACATTACGGTCAATTGTACCCCATAACTTTCCTACACAAATACAAAATTAAATAAAGCTATCTTAATAAGTAATTTAGGAAGGAAGGATCATCTTGAAGTTATAGCACGAGCCTAGGACTCAGGAATTTTGGGTTCAGTTCAACTCTTCCATAGCTTTTGTATGTGACCTTCCACCACAACCCACTTCTGACAACAAAAATTACTAGAGAACCCCAGGAGGGGGGACTGAAGCCTGAGCCCACCTGAGCCCTGCTGCCCTAGGTGGGGCGGAGGCAAAGCCTGAGCCCCAACACCCTGGACAGGGGGCCAAAACCAAAGATCAAGGACCTCAGCCCCAGCTAAAGGGCCTGTAACCTGAGCCCTGCTGTCAGGGCTGGAGCCCTTGGGCTTTGGCTTCAGCCCTGGGTCCCAGCAAGTCTAAGCCAGCCCTGGTGACCCCATTAAAATGGAGTCCTGACCCACAGTTTGAGAACTGCTGCCTTAGACCTAATTTCTGTTGATTTCAAGGAAGTCCAAGGATTTCAGTAGAAGTTAGGCACCTAAGTACTTTGAGGATCTGGGTCATAGCCCACAGTTCAGCAAGGTGTTTAAAAATGTGTGTAACTTGCTGAACTGGGGACTTTATCCCTCAGTTCCCCAGGCTACTAATACTTCCTGCCTGTCTTGATTATTTAGATTATTAATTCCTTGGGTCAGGGACTGGCCCTTAAAATATTTATACAAAGCACAACAGGGCCTTGAGATACTGCTATGAACCAGCCAGTTACTGTTGCAACCTGCCAGGGAACGGAGGCTCCATTAAACCTTGTTTTGAATATATGGCCAAGACACAGTCTGTTGAATTTTATTTTTTGCTATGTCATTTCCACTTCAATGGAAAGTTGGTTTGGTTGAGTCCTGAGTGAAAATGATTCAGCAAAAGAGGAAAAGCTATTTCCTTAACAGGTCTGGGCTTCCTCTGGAAGAGGTTGAATTCTTCTCTCTAAGGAGACCATAGTTAGAGAAATGTACATTTTAGGAATAATGCAGTAATCAATATTAAGTTCAAAGGGTGGTTCTTACCCAGTTTATCCCTTTCATGCCTCTGTCACATTTTCCACATAAAAGTATGTGTGTTTCTCCATCTATTGGATATAATTAAGAGTAAGGTAAACAAAAAGACCAAACATGCAGCCTCCAAACAAAGAGGACACTGACTTGTTGTGTAACATTCTTCATCTGAATGCAAACTTAAAATGGCAGTTGCTTCACGACAGCATCTGTAGCAGAAGCTTCTCTTATCTCTGAAGTGCAGTAACAAGAAAGCGGTACGACTTCTCCTTCCAGTTCCATAGCTACAGACCCCACAGTTCTATATTTTCTTTCAGTGCTTATTTAAGTGCATAATCTCAATCATGCCTTTCAATGTCACAGTAGTATTGCTGCAACTTTGCCCTACTCTACTTCCCTGCCAGTTTCATCAGAGGCTTAAACATTTCAAGAGCATCAGCAGGTGTAAATTAAACTTAAACTGGCTTCCACCTGTTCAGGTCCAGAGGCTCTTCTGTGTTTCCATGGCTTTAAGGAAAAAATACTATTACTTTTCTCAGATTCAGATTCACAGCACAAAACCACCACCCCATTTATGTACTCTGTGCACTGCCTTCTACTGCTATTGTCTTGATTACTAAGCTGCAATTGATTCAGTAGACAGTGATAAAGAAAGCCGACCCCAGGCCCAAAGGCCGGGTCTTAATCAAGTTAATAATCATATCAAGGCCTTAGGCCTCAATCACACTAACATATAGCAAAGTAAAAACATTGATTTATACTAACCCTCCTGAGGCTCACTTTCTGATTTAACTATATCATACACTACTAATATGTTACTTAATGCTGCTAAATCACAAAATGCTGCTATAAGGGGTTAAACTGACATAAAGTCCCTTAAAAAAACCCCATCCATCACTGCCAAATAAACTAACAACTGCTAGGCTATTATAAGTTTATCAAGCAGCTTATGCACACAGAAAATTAACCTCTAATAAACTTGGTTGAACATGCAGTTTGGGCCCAAGTTCCTCAAATTTGCTTAAGAAACATAGCTGCTGACACTGCAAGTAGGCGAAAACCAGGTGTCAAAGTCCTGACATTAACAAAAACCCGTATAAAGGGGAAGTTGCAAAAGGCAGGCTTGCAGATTAGCTCATAACCGGTAAAGTAATGGTAAAAGTTTTTGCAGATGGTTAAAAGATGTCATTGTATTAACCAAATATGGTATCCTCGGATGTATAAGCTCATATGGTAATTTGCGGTTTTAAGCTTTATAACCCCAGGTATTATTGCTGTAAGGTAGAGCGACTTCCCTCTTGCTAGAGGTCCTGTCGTCTCTCCCTGCATATATGCTTGTAATCTATGATTAATCAATAAAGGAGCCTCAGGCTGTCTGATCAACTCAACTGACTGGTGGTCAATTTCCACGACAATTTGGTGCATTGGCCGGGAACCCACAAGAGGGCTTCTCCTGGATCGGAGGACCGCAGGCAGTCTCCTTCCAACCCCCAGGCCCAATTAAAAGGTAAGAGACCTTTTGAAATCTCTATGGGGTTTGGCAGAGGACTAGTCTGTAGGCTCCGGTTTGGGTAAGTCACAAGCTGGGTTCGAACTTTTAGCTATCAGACAGACCAGATGCCCTTTCTCTAAGGTTTCTAAGATTCCAAGGTTTTAGCCTTTCCAGAGGCTCCCGTGGTTTCAAAGGTACCGCTAACAACCCACGGACCACGCTCCTTTTGGTCCGGAGAGTCCTGATCCAGGCGTGGATCAGAGGTCCCCTTCCTACCAGGTCTGATGGGGATCCGGGTTTAATGTTCCAGTGTTCCGTGGTTTCGCCTTGACGTCTGTGTCAAGAAAATGCCTGTGCCTGTGTGTGTGAGGGCCAAGCGGCCAGAGTGAATGCAGCTGTGGGAAGACGCCCCGAGCCTCCTGCGAAGCAAAAGCTCGTGACCGGGAGTGTCTCGAAAGCAAGCCCCACAGCTGAGCTTCTGTATGTGCAGAGATTGTGAAGCTTCCCAGCTGGCAAGCCTTGGTAAGTGGCTAGCCTGTTGGGTGCTTGTGTGTTTCCCCGTCCCTCTTCCCTTCCCTTCCACGACCTATGACCCTGTGACCGCTCCTCGAGCACTGTCCTTACAGGACCGCAGAGTCCCTATTTTGCCCACTGGAGCCATAAGCTCCCTTCCCTTCTCGGAGAGGAGGGAAGCCCCCAGGAAAACCGTACCGCTGAGTCCGTAGCTTCAGAAGCATCGTTGGCTTAAGGCTGGTGCCCTGGGCTAACGACAGACGTACGGGGACCGCGGGTTCTCCGGAAAGGAGCCCGTCCCATCCTTTACCTCCTTCCTTGTAGGTACCTGCTGTTTGGCGGGTCAGAGAAAGCCTACTCCACCTAGTTCCCCTGCCCAGGGCAGGTAAAGACACCACTGGTGTTAGAACCGTGGTAATCCTAATTAGCGCTTCCCTGGTGTGAAAGGCTTGTGTGAAACAAAGGGCTGAAGTGAAAATGGGGTCTACCCAATCTAAAGGGATCCCAATCCCACCAAAAGGCACTCCTGCTGCTTATATGTATGTGCACCGTGGCCCGTCGACATGTAGATATTTGCAAAAGTGGAATTGGTATACTAGAGACGACCCAAAACTGCAATTTCCTGTGGAGGGCAGTTTTGATCTTGATAGGATTGTGCACCTCAGGGGTGCTCTTGTTGCCAACTCTGTAGGACAGGGACAGTTTGATGCTTATTTTGAATGGCATGATGAAATGGGTAAAAGGCGTCAGGAATCCCAAGTTAGGGGGTTAAAAGATACCCAAGAAAAACTAAAAACCCAACTTAAAGAGGCACAGGAAAAATTAAATAGTGCTCAAAATTTGCTCAGTCCCCCTCCCTTAAACGTAGTTCCCCTCTGCCCGTCTCAAACACGCCCGAAACCGACTGCCCCAAAAAGAATCTACCCTTCACCCCCTTCCGATGAGCTAATTGATCTGTTCTTGGAATGTAGACAGTGGCCCGATAATTCTAATAGGCCGCCCGCTTATAGCCCAGATGCTCAGGCAGGGGGTGGGGCTGGACCGGGAGATAGAAGTGAGGCAGAGGACAACCAAGGTAACCATCCAGACACCACATCTCCCTCATCTCCCTCAGGTTCTGATAAACAAACACCTCCCAAGACCCCTTCAGGTGGGTCTACGCCCCGGTCTGATATGTCCGACGACTTAAGGGAAGCTCTAGCTATAGTAGAAGTGGGAGAAAAATGTATAGACGATTGGCAACAGGTATCAGGTGAGGAAAATATAGATTGGGAATGCAAAGAAATTAACTGGGACAAATTATCTCCAGATTCGCCGCTACGGCGGCTGTCAAATACTATAGCAGAGATGAAGCAATTTGTGACATCACCAAAATATGACTCCCTTTTAAATCCCCGCCACCCCCCGGTCTCTGACGACCCTGATGCAGTGGCTTATCGTACCCGCCGTAAGGAGTTTCTGCGAAAGGCTGAAAAAATCCCCAAACCACCTAAACCTGTTGCCCTTTGCCCCCTCCGTCAGCTGCCAGGAGGCCAGGGAGGTTTAATGACAGTACATGCTCCCTGGTCACCAGGTGATCTTTATAACCTTATTGAAAAGTTTCCAAAAATCAGGGAAGATCCCGTTAAATTCCAAGAACAATTGGAAATGATAATCAAGTGCTATAACCCCTCACATGCTGATATGCACCAGCTATTATCGGCTATAGTGCCCAAAGAGACCCTTACTCGCCTCTATGCGAGGGCAAATTGGCCGGATGACCCCAGCCAGATGTCAGAGGCCGATTTGGTCCAAAGAAGAAATAACCTAATTGTTGAAGTTCTCAATGTATGCCCAAGGAAAACGGATTGGGCCAAAATAAATGCCTGTAAACAAAGTAAGGGAGAAAATCCGGCCGATTATATGGAACGTATAAAGCAAGCGTTTGAAAGACATTCAGGGATCAATAATGCAGAACAAACGGCCACACAAGCAGTAGTGGCAGCCTTTGTGCAAGGACTCTTGCCAAAGGTAGGAGAACAGTTAAGGGTTAATTTAGTGGATTGGGAAGGTAAAAATTTAGAAGAAATTCTGGCAGCTGCACAGCACTTCCACCGCCAGTTAGAAAGAAAGAAAGATGAAACAGAATCTAAACTTATGGCTTTACAAATCCAAAGTATGCAAAACTCTGTTGGAAAAGGGCCCGGAAAAAGGTCAAGACAGGCTGTAACTAAAAATCAACCTTTTGCTGGAAGTAGCCCCCTGACTAATCTCAGTTCCACAGCCTGCTTTTCGTGTGGGCAGGTAGGACATTGGAGAGCCAATTGTCCCCAATTAGGGGAAAACCAGTGTCGGTATTGTAAAAAGGAGGGACACCTTATTAAGGATTGTCCCACACGACCCCCTAGACAGTTTCCAAAACAGGAAGGATTGCCTTTTCCTGCTCCACCAGCCCCAGCTCTTAACTACTAGGAAAGCCAGGAGACTAATAACATCGTCGTCGCCCCCCTTGTTCATGTGGACCAACGCTTGCACTGTGCTCACCATCCTCAAAGCGCGGGAGCAGTGGAACGCAAAAATGGGGATCTAAAAAACAAGCTAGCAAAGCTGTGTGCAGAGACAGGCCTTAAATGGCCGGATGCACTCCCTCTAGCACTAATGCAAATGAGGAACACCCCCATGCGTAAACATGGGTTGTCTCCCCATGAAATTCTCATGGCTAGACCAATGAGAATGCCAGTGTCTCCGCCCCTATCCCCAAACTCCCAGCATTTGCAACTCAGTGATGAAAATGTACTAGAATACTGCAAGACGCTAACTAGACATGTCAGATTTATTCATTCACAGGTCCAAAGTGCACTACCAGATCCAGCTGAGACCGCATGCCATCCCTTGGAGCCTGGTGACTGGGTTTACTGTAAGGTGTTCCAACGAAAGTCTGCCTTGGAGCCCAGGTGGAAAGGTCCGTTCCAGGTCTTACTGACTACTCACACTGCAGTAAAGTGCCAAGGACTCCCAAATTGGGTACACGCATCTCACTGCAAGAAGGTAACGCCTCCTTTGGATCCCATCAGTACCCCGGCTGTTCTACAACCTCGGCTGACAACGTCAGCAGGTGAACCTAAGCAAAAACCCAAGTATCACCTTCGAAGTCGGCAGGTTATATAAGGCATCATGACCGATCCACAGACTAGGATCAAACAGACTGCTCGAGTGCGGAAATGGCTGTTGCCCTCTATCTGGTTTATTACCATTCTACTGTTTTTTATGTTTCTTTTGAACATTTATAACTCTTACCTACTCTCAGTTGCTGCCCGAAAGACTACTTCGCTACGTCTCCTGTCAACAGAAAAACCAAAAGCCAAAACAACCACTCCACCCTACCCAATGTGCGGGATAGCAGTTAAAGAAAAGGGAAAAGTCACTCCCCGTTCCACTCCGTGTGACGAACAAAACCTTGCTGCCGAACAAAGGAAGAAAGTAAGAAGGTCTCGAGAAGCCTCCACTGCTAAACCCAAAACTCTTACTATAGAGGACGTTAAAAATTGGCCATGGTATAAAAGACGTTACGTGATGTGGTATCAGGGAGGCTCTTGTGGCCGACAGGCTTGGTCATGTGGGGTACATTGGTATTTGGGATTTCTCCCCGGTACAGCTGATTGTAACCCACCACAGGTCCCCTGGCCATGCTACGTCATTCCAGAATTACTAGACCACACTTCCACTGTTCCCCTCACGGTCCCTCCTCTAAGTAATCCTCCCATAATAACCCCATCTATTAGTACCCACCTTGAGCCCCATGCAAATCCATACTTACCCAAAACCTCAACCATCAGGCAATGGCCTAGGCCCTCTTCCACTAATTTGTTTTCCTACTGTCTAACTAAGTTAATTTTCTCCTTGCAGGGTCAAGTGTACCAACGGTATGTTAAATGGAATGCGTTTGGTATGGTATACCTTAGTTATCATAATATAACCTCATATTTAACATACACAGGAGAATCTGACCAAGCCGAAAATTTTATAGACACATGGGACACTGACCATGATATAGACCTTATGCTAATCCCAGGCACATGTTGGCCCCTCACGGACGAGGGTCCCGAATGTTTTGTAGCCACTCATGCCACAAGAACTAATGTTACTGTTAACAGAATATGTTTAGCTGCTGTAGGGTTTGTTTGTGCTCAGGACATTCCCATCACTGAAAACCTGACTTGCACATTACTTCAATACACCCCTTCACACTCAATCAACATCACACTGGCCAAAGAGGGCATTCAGGTACAAAGCCAACAATTGTGGTATGAGCCTACTGAGAACCCCCATTTATCAGGGTTCAGATGGACAATACTAAATGCTACCTTGGGAACTGTCCATTTCTCCATACCTCTCACTCACTTCCAAATTACTAGTACTTATTCTAATTGCTCTAAGGGTGCGGCTATACGCCTACTAGAGCAGCAGGCTAGACTTGCAGAAACAAGAAAAAGGAGAGATATTGTTGACACTCTACTGCATGGTGCCAACACTGCAGCGTCAGCCTGGACTCTATATAAAACGCAGGAACATGACAGTCATCTGGGACAACTAGACCAAGCTCAGGGGTTTATTTCCGGGGCTCAAATAACTGAGGAGAAGGCCGGTATAGGCGCACTCCATACTATTTCGGCACTAAGTATTGTTACCCAGGACCTACTTAAGCAAATGGTTCACCAGGTCGCCACATCAGGAAAGGCATTGCAATGGGACCAAGCGTGTTCAGAAGTACAGGATTATCTTAACACTATCCTTTTTTCCTTACGTAAGGACCTTGAACAGCAACGCTGGCCCACTGCCCTTACTAATACATCGGGTATACCCCTCGATTTGTGGCCTTGGAGACTTACGTGGAAATTCTCTAAATGGAGGTGTTGGCGCTCACAGTATTCCTTCCGGGCTTATGGACCCGTGAAAGGATTTTGGGCCCCCACTTACCGTATCCTTCCAGGCCCTTGGGGTGGTTGCTTATGGGACTGGGTAATTCATCGAGATGTTTGGAAAATTAAACCCCCTGGCGGTCCTAACCGCTTCTTAATCGGTGCCCCAGCTATAACCCCTGACCTTTGGATAGGTCTAGGTGATCTTTGGACCTATTGGCCTTTACAACCCCCACAACTGCAATGTTTTAGAAAATTACACCCAGGGGAGGTAGTGACTGTTCATCACCGAGTATGTTGGGAAGGTCTTGGTACTTTACAAGACCTAACCTCCCATGACCTATTATCTGCTAACAGCAGTTGTGTTCATGTTAATTCCTCAATTATACACGGTGTGGCCTTTAATCTCCACACCAGCTCAGGCACTCACAACATTTACTGGCCCGCAGAAAAGGATTATCAGGTTTATTTAAAGTTTCAGGTTCCTTTTGATTGGACCTCTGTTGTTCCTGACCGATTCCATTCATTGTTATCCCTCCTACCAGACATTCAATCTATTTCACATTTGCAAACCCAAATTCACTACTTAGAAACTGTTTACCAAGAAGCTTTAAATGCTCTTCAAACGGTTCATTTGGTCTCCACCCTTTGTGTTAAAGGTGATGTTCTGTGTCAGTGCACAAAAAGTTTTCAGTCGCCCCAAAAACACCCTTGGTATGTAGGGCTTCTTTTTGCCATTGGTACCGTTACCTTTGTATGTATTTGCTGTTGGTACATTAAAACCCCCTCCAGTGCTCCCCTGGAAGGTAATCCAGGCCAGAAAACAGTAAATCAACAATTAATTAAAAACATTGCGCAGGAACTTATGAATATTTCAAATTTTGATGAAGTGTTTGCTGCTGAGAAAAACCCGATAGCAGCAAACAAAGGAGGGAATTGATAAAGAAAGCCGACCCCAGGCCCAAAGGCCGGGTCTTAATCAAGTTAATAATCATATCAAGGCCTTAGGCCTCAATCACACTAACATATAGCAAAGTAAAAACATTGATTTATACTAACCCTCCTGAGGCTCACTTTCTGATTTAACTATATCATACACTACTAATATGTTACTTAATGCTGCTAAATCACAAAATGCTGCTATAAGGGGTTAAACTGACATAAAGTCCCTTAAAAAAACCCCATCCATCACTGCCAAATAAACTAACAACTGCTAGGCTATTATAAGTTTATCAAGCAGCTTATGCACACAGAAAATTAACCTCTAATAAACTTGGTTGAACATGCAGTTTGGGCCCAAGTTCCTCAAATTTGCTTAAGAAACATAGCTGCTGACACTGCAAGTAGGCGAAAACCAGGTGTCAAAGTCCTGACATTAACAAAAACCCGTATAAAGGGGAAGTTGCAAAAGGCAGGCTTGCAGATTAGCTCATAACCGGTAAAGTAATGGTAAAAGTTTTTGCAGATGGTTAAAAGATGTCATTGTATTAACCAAATATGGTATCCTCGGATGTATAAGCTCATATGGTAATTTGCGGTTTTAAGCTTTATAACCCCAGGTATTATTGCTGTAAGGTAGAGCGACTTCCCTCTTGCTAGAGGTCCTGTCGTCTCTCCCTGCATATATGCTTGTAATCTATGATTAATCAATAAAGGAGCCTCAGGCTGTCTGATCAACTCAACTGACTGGTGGTCAATTTCCACGACAACAGCAAATTGAAAAATTATGTCAGGTGTCTCTATAAAATTACCTCCAATATCGGGTGCATTAGGCCATGCTTAGTATTGACAGAGAGCTGTCAGGCTGCTGCCTCCTCTGCAGTGCTGCCAGGTACTGATGACTGCTAGGAGAAATTGAAGTGGTAAAGTGTACCTAGAATACCTATAGGTGCTAGCAGATCCCTCTAAACAATGGCAAAAGAACTGAGAGTGGCTTTAAGACATAGAGAGATTTCTAGCCTAACAGCAATGTCACTTCATGTTAAATGAGCCTGGATGATGAATTGGTATTATTGCTAAATAGTGATTGCAGGATTTACTGTCTATAAACTTGTTATGGCAATCAGCCTGCTTGTACTTAAAGGGGATTCTATTATATAATAGGATTGCTGGAAACAATGTATGTCTTTTGAGATCAGCTACTACCCAGATACATATAGAGAGATTACCCAAGTGTTCAAAAAAGAACAAGAAAATGGAGGTGGGGTGTCAGAGGATTTCCCCTTCTTATAAGGATAGTATATTGACAGCTTGACAAAAAGAAACTCTAAAAGAATATCAGTAAGGCTTGGAGATCCAAGTATACAGTAACAGTATACAGAATCCATTTTGAAGCACTTGGAGGAGAGGAAGTTGATCAGAAACAGTCAACATGGATTCATCAAGGGCAAGTCATGCCTAATCAACCTGATTGCCTTCTGTGATGAGATAACTGGCTCCGTGGATATGGGGAAAGTGGTGGAAATTATATACCTTAACTTTAGCAAACCTTTTGATACAGTCTCTCACAGTATTCTTGCCAGCAAATTAACAAAGTCTGGATTGGATGAATGGATTATAAGGTGGATAGAAAGCTGGCTAGATCATCGGGCTCAATAGGTAGTGATCAACAGATGCCTACTTGGCAGCCAGTATCAAGCGGCATGGCCCTGGGGCTGGTTTTGTTCAACATCTTAAGTAATGATCTGGATGATGGGATGGATTGTACCCTCATCAAATTTGAGGATTACACTAAGATGGGGGTAGAGGTAGATATGCTGGAAGGTAGGGATAGGGTCCAGAGGGACCTAGACAAATTGGAGGATTGGGCCAAAAGAAATCTGATGAGGTTCAACAGGGACAAGTGCAGAGTCCTGCACTTAGGATAGAAGAATCCCATGCACCTCTACAGGCTGAGGACCGACTGGCAAAGCAGCAATTTGGCAGAAAAGGACCTGGGGATTACAGTGGACAAGAAGCTGGATATGAGTCAACAGTGTGCCCTCGTTGCCCAGAAGGCTAATGGCATATTGGGTTGCATTAGTAGGAGCATTGCCAGCAGATCAAGGGAAGTGACTATTCCCCTCTATTAGGAACTGGTGAGACCACATCTGGAGTATTGTGTCCAGTTTTGGGCCCCCCACTACAGAAAGGATGTAGACAAATTGAAGACAGTCCAGTGGAGGGCAATGAAAATGATTAGGGGGCTGGAGCACATGACTTATGAGGACATGCTTATTGAGGGAACTGGGATTATTTAGTCTGCAGAAGAGAAGAGTGAAGGGGTATTTGATAACAGCCTTCAACTACCTGAAGGGGGGTTCCAAAGAAGTTGGAGCTAGGCATTTCTCAGTGGTGGCAGATGACAGAACAAGAAGCAATGGTCTCAAGTGGCAGTGAGGGAGGTCTAGGTTGGATATTAGGAAAAATTATTTCTCTAGGAGAGTGGTGACGCACTGGAATGGGTTCCCTAGGGAGGTGGTGGAATCACCATCCTTGGAAGTTTTTAAGGCTCAGCTTGACAAAGCCCTGGCTGGGATGATTTAGTTGGGGTTGGTCCTGCTTTGAGCAGGGGGGGTTGGACTAGATAACTGAGGTCTCTTCTATGAACTCTGTACATCTAACATTGGTTGTATATACAACTTTAAATGTAATGTTAACCACGTGGGAGAGGGTGAAGAAAAGAAGAGAATCCAACTGATAATTCTGCCTTTCACATTGAGAAAAGTGATCCATAATCTAGACCAAGCCCTCGAGAATCTGGGGAACAATCCTGTATAGTTACAGGGGCATGGAGAAGACAACCCAATAGAGGTCTTTTCAGTCTCTAATGCCCACAATTCTGCATTTATATATGCGAGGATCCTAACAAGCGCAGCCAGGACCAAGGGTCAGAGCAGGGTCAAACCTGAGACTGGGAGTAGTGGAGGAGCTCATAGTTAGCTTCCTGGCTAGGTTAACACCAAGGGAGAGACTCCAGGCCAGGTTTCAGACTCCACACCAGGAGGCAAAATCCAAATCAAGAGCAGGAATGGTCATAGCCTCTATAGGAAATCCACACTGTTGCTTCGACACTTCCTGCCCCTTGGTTTTATATAGAGTGGGGAACCAAACAGGAGCCGTGAGGCTGTTGCCTGTCAGACCCCTTGAGGCAGGACTTCCCATGGTCTGTGCCTAAATAAGGGTGTGGGTGGTGGAACAGAAGGCAATAACAGCTGCTGCTACCGACCACAGTGCTGAAAGCCTGCATTCTAGGCCCACCAGATCTTCCAGTATATATTGTTCACAATTACTGTATCCTTCCGGAAAAACATCCCCCACAAGAAAACTTTGGAAATCAGAGGCACTTTCCTCCTTTCCAGTCATTCAGAACTGAAATTTGTGGCATAAGTGAGAACAAGATTAATCTAATTGGAATCTAGGGCCTGAGTCAATGAATAATGAGTGCAGTACTACTTGTGCACTGGCATATGAAATGAGAAAGAGCAGTTTATGCACCTGAGTAGGAAAAATAAATTCATTTAACAGCAAAAAATCATTTATATCTATAAGCTACTTAAGCAATGAATCTGAGATCCTTTATTATTCTTATTAGTATTGTAGTAATGCCATAGATTGTCCATGAGGCTCACATGCGAGTGCTGGAAGCTCCCTAAAGGCATAGAGGGGGGCCACTGACCCCTCCCACTTCCCCTGTGGGTCCGTTTCACGCACTTCCCCCTAGGACCCCTTTCCCAGAGGGTCCCTCCCCCTACTCCACTCCAACCCCTGCTGAGGTCCTGCCCTCCCACCACATGCTCCTCTATGCCTCTTCTTCTGAGGATCCCCGCCACTTGCTCCATTCCACCCCCTCCCCTGAGGGCCCCCCTGGCCTGCTGCTTGCTCCTCTCCACCCTCTTCCTGGAACGGAGGTTGCCACCACTGGGCAAGTGGTGGGGCCTCAGGGGAAGAGGCAGAATGAGGGCAGGGGAAAAGGTTGAGCAGGGCAGGATGGAGCACAGGCAGGTGAGGGGAGGCCTCATGGGAAGAGGGGGAGCGAAGACAAGGCCTCCAGGGAAGAGGCAGAGCATGGGCATGGCAGAGCGTGGAAGGGGAAGAGTCCAGGTGCCGTGGTCTTCCTCACTTCTATGGAGCTTCGCTTCCAGCACTCCAACAGCAGTGGCAGGCCAGCACACCTCTGGAGGGATGATCCACAGTACATTTGCAGCATTTCCCCTCTGCTTGGATGACCTTTGGGCGGGGGTGGAGGGGCTTAGTCTCCCCATCCTCTTATACGTGCCACTCATCAGTAACACCAAAGGATTGCAAATCAGGATCAGGGGCTCAGTTCATAGATTTGATTAATAGATTATGGTACTAGGAGGGACCACTCTGATCATCTAGTATGACCTCCTGTAGAACACTGGCCATAGGATTTACCTGAATTAATTCCAATTTGAACTGAGCATATCTTTTAGAAAAACATCCATTCTTGATTTTAAAATCACCAGTGATGGAGAATACATCATAACCTTCGATATTGTTCAAATTACCCTAAAAATTTGCACATTATTTCCAGTCTGAATTTGTCTAGCATAAACTTCCAGCCATTGGATCTAGTTATGCCTTTCTCTGATGGCCAGAAGAGCCTATTATCAAATATTTGATCCCCATGTTCATACTTAGACTATGATGGAGTTGCTCCTTAACCTTCTCTTTGTTAAGCTAAATAGATTGAGCTCCTTTAACACTATAATAACAACAAAAATAATAATACCCTGTGACGGGGTGTGACTCACCACTGTGGCACCTCCTGCTGGCTGTCCTGGGGATTAGCTCTGCTCACCAGTGCACCCACTTTTGGTGATGTCTTGCCACTATCTCTTCTGCTGCAGGACCCATGTCTCTCCAAGGACCATGGGATCTTCTTCAGGACACAGCCCTCTGACTGTGATACACTCTGTGCTCCCCTCTTCTAGAGGACTATATTGCAGTCCCTCAGTCTAGCCACTTCCTCAGTGGTGCATGGGAATGGACGGGTCCCAGCCCAAGGATCCTGTAGAAGACCTCTGCTTGCAGTACTCCCTCCAACTCCTCAGTAGATTTCCCTGTGCCACTTCCCCACAGACCCAGCACCGTCTTTGACTTTGCCTCAGGACCTTAGCCTGCAGATCCCTGCAGCCTGCCAAGAGCTTCCTTTAGCTCCCTGGGTTGCTCCCTGCAGCACTGCTCTGGCCAGGGTACTTGCTGACTTCAGCCTGCAAGGCAACTAGTCCTCCTCGCTCCTTGAGCTCCAGGGAATGACTGAAGTTGCTCTGCTCTGCAACCCTTCTTATATGGGCCAGCCCAGCCCTGATTGGCTGTTCTTTGCAGCCTCTCTCTAATTGTCTGCCTCCTGTACAGCCTCCCTAGGGCTCTATTAACCCCTCATGGGCCAGTCGTATTGGTCCTATTGGTATCCAGGAAGTGGGCAGGCGAAGCCCGCCCGCTGCTAAAGGACCTCCCTCCAGCCTAAGGGGAGGATCTACAGGACCTGGATAACCAAGTAATTCTGGGGGACAACTAATGAAAAAAACAGGGACAGGCATGTGGTCAAAGGGTCAAACAAAGGGAACCAGAGGGGGACACCAAGCAGAGAACCCTGGACAGCACCCACTTCTCCTCAAAGGCATCAAGGGAGCCAGTAGACTACCCATCCAGAGGAACTCTACCCAGATATGTGAGCAGACAGAAGATCAGAAATAGGCCCCACAGTCACAGGAGACTTCATCGGCCAACCTCCTCTCCCTGGTTTTATAGATGGCCATTTTAGCTAGAGCCAAGAGAAGGCTGACCAGGAGTTCCCAGGGCTTTGTGAGGCCACAGATGGGGAGTGCATATATAAGGAGGTGAGGGGAAAAGTGCAGCCAAAAGCATAACAAAATATCTGTGAGGAGCCAGAATAGGGGCTGCAATCTGGCCCACTCCAGGTAAACGTGTGCCATGGTCTCCTTCATGCCGCGGGTGTCCAGGACAGGGGTAAACTGAGCCAAGTACATGCCTGTGCTCATGGCCCCATGAAGGAGTTGCCAACTGATATTTCTAGCGGACCTCGGAACCAGGGTGGAGTACAGGCTATCCCACCAGGGCTCCTTGCCTTCTAGAGGTGGCAGGAGGTCCCACTTCATGGGCCCATGTTGGGCAGACACCCCATCAAATACCCCCTAGCTCTTATCTAGTGTTTCTCATCAGATGATCTTAGAGCATGTTTTTTTAATCCTTTCATTATCCTTGTGGCTCTCCTGTGAACCCCCTCCAATTTACAGACATCCTTCTTGAATTGTAGACAACAGGATTCCAATAATGGTTGGACCAAGCCAAATACAGATATAAAATAACCTCCCTACTCATACTAGGAGTCCCCTTTTTATACATCCAAATATTAGATTAGCCCTTTTGGCCACAGTCTTGCACTGAGAATCATGTTCAGCTTGTTATCCACCATGATCTCCGAGTCTTTTTCAGTGTCACTGCTTCCCAGGATAGTCCTCCATCCTATAAGTGTGGACTGCAGCCTTTGTTCCTAGATGTATGGCTTTACCTTTGGCGGTATTTAAACACATACTGTTTGCTTGTGCCAAGTTTATCTGTATCAGTGTCTTGTCCTTTTAATTATTTATCATGCCTCCAACTTTAATGTCATCTGCAAACTTTATTAATGATGATTTTATGTTTTTTCAAGGTTATTAATAAAAATGTTAAATAATCTAGGACCAAGAACTGCAGGGACCACACTAGAAACACACCTGCTCAATTATGATTTTACAGTTACATGTTGAGACCTATCAGGTAGCTGGTTTTTAATCCATATAATGTGTGCCAAGTTCATTTTGTATCACTCTATTTTTTTTTAATCAAAATGTTATGCAATATCAAGTCAAATATTTTACAGAAGTCTAAGTATATTAAGTCAACACTATTAGCTTTATCAATCAAAGGTATAAACTTATCCAAAAAAGACATCAACTTAGTTTGACAGGATCCAGTTTTATAAACCCATGTTGATTGGCATTAATTAGATTACCCTTCTTTAAGCCAGGTTGTTTTTTTAGCTGATGCAATCTTTTCTCTCAAGACTGTGGCTTTTTGGTCATATATAGGATGTGCTTAAGCAACTTCCAACTATCATTTAAGTTTTTCTGATAAACTGCTTTCTCCCAACAGTTTTGGCTCATAATTGTTTTCAGCTTTATAAAATTGGCCCTTTTAAAACACTAAGTAAATACAGTATTGGTTTGGACTTTATTCTGTGCCCATAACAAATGTGATCAAAGCAACATGATCACTTGTGTGATGCTGTATGGAATATGTGGAACACTTTATGTTATCATTGATACCATTATTGTAAAATTGCAAGGAATCTGACCAGATATGCCATGTAAGGTAAGGTTATGATTTGCAAACTATGATAATCTTGTTTTTATGTATTACAAGTTATAGCTATGTAGGGTATATCTGTATTTCCAAACCTGTACTGTGTTTCTGGGTGACACCCCCAGACAGAATGGCATCAGCACTAAGCCTACTTGATGGTCTATCAAGAGGCATCAGCTATACAATGAACCCATTGAAAGGAGCCAGGGACTACACCTTATGAGTCAGCATGCCTATGGAGAGAACTCTAAGGCCTTTCAATGTCATGTGCAGGGAAGTTTATGTTTGAAACAAAGGAAGTACCAAATACATGGCAAAGAGACTATAAAGGGCAGCTGCATCATCTCCATCTTGTCTTCAATCCTGCTCCTTACCTCTGGAGGAACTTTGCTACAAACTGAAGCTCTGAACAAAGGATTGAATGACCCATCCAAACTGTGGATGTATTCCAGAGGGACTTTTAAGCCAGCAAACACCCATATTGCTAAGAACCTGGTATATGGACTTTGAAGTCTTTGTATGTGTATGATTGCTTTACAATTTAACAACTCTCTTGTTCTTCCTTTTTTCTTTATAATAAACCTTTAGTTTTAGATACTAAAGGATTGGCTGGCAGCATGGTATTTTGGTTAAGATCCAAACTCATATTGACCTGGTAACATGGCTGACCTTTTGAGGTCAGAAGAACATTTTGTGTACGTGAGCAGAGTTTTAAAATAACTTCTCACTGTACTGGACTTAGGTGCTGATTGGGAGCCAGAGAACTGGAATGCAATAAGAGGGCTGTATGATTTCTGGTTTTGCTTATTGATAACCAGTGTGGGGATCAGAAGCACAGTTTGTGACTGAATGGGGAGTTTAACTTCAGTGTTACCCATCACTCTTGGGAGTAGCTGCTCTCCTTTTTGCAGCCTGCCCTGACCTTCGCATTTCCAGTGAGGGCTGCCCTAGGCACACCGGGTCATAACTTGTGCCTAAGGTACCACTTATTTCTAGTTTTGTAATCAATTTCTCTTCTTCTGTCAAGATGTGGTCTAATATAGAGTCCCCTTATGTTGGTTGCAACACTTTTTGAGTTAGGAAATTTTCATCTGTTATGGTTAGAAATTCCAAGGGTGTTTTAGTACTGGCAGCATGAGATCTCCAGCATCCGTCACTCAGACTAAAGTGCCCTATGATCATGCTGTTTTTCCCCTACACATTATAGATATGTGCTTAGGGAGCCAGTCATCCTATTCCCTGATGTGATTTGGTGGTGTGTAGCAGACACCAAATAATATCCCAACTTGTGCTTTCTCTATTAAGACATTGATCCATGAGGATTCAAGATCATTTGCTTCCAAATTGTCAGTGAGTCAGAAACAGATATGTCATTTTTGACATAAAATGCCACTCTCCCACCCCTTTTGCCTGCACAATCCTTCCTAAATAAGTTATAATCATTGATTTTAACATTCCAGTCAGATGATTCATGCCACCTGGTTTCAGTAATACCAACCAGATTGAATTTATGGTCATAAGTGAGCAATTCTATTTCCTTTCGTTTGTTACTCTGGCTCCTAACACTGGTGTATAGGCAATTAATGAATTACTTCTCTTAACATCTTTTAGTTTCTTGATTAATTTTGTTCTCAACATCATGATTTTGTGCTAAATGAGTGATCATTTGTTCCCTCTTTTTTTACATTTAATGTTATTTGTTTAACACCCTCATAAGTAGTCCAGCCTGCCTGTCCCTGAAAAGATTAGTTTTCCTTCCCATGAGGTAGAAGCCATTCAAACTATACAGCCACCTCTCCCACAGAAGATGGAGCAATGTGCCACAAAACCAAAACCATTACTTACCTAGCCTGCAGTTCACTTCCAAAATCTTCCATCTTCCTTCACTCGTGGAACAGGAAAGATCTCTGAGAAGCTCACTTAGACATTCTTTTCCTTCCGCACCCTTGCAAATTCCCTGAAGTAATTAATAATCTATGAGTAAGGCCCTACTTAATTTGTGATATTGTGGAAATTGCAGAGCTCGCAATATTAGGCTTCCACTGCAATTTTGTCAGCCACTCAGGGCTGATAGTGGGAACCCTGGCTACCATCTGCCCAGAGCTGACACAGGAGCCCTGGCTGTTAGCTGGGGCTCCCGCTGTCAGCCCCACGCATTAAATGACTGTAATATAGTTGCAAAAAACGTCTGGTTATCAAAAAAATTAGAAGGCATCACATAATACTTGAGTTACATTGTTCCAGCAACTTTTTCTTAAACAAATAGATCTTCTCTAACTTTTCCAAATTACCACAATTAATAAAAGCCCATTATTACTTTTCTATGATTTTCCATGTCTTATCTGCAACTCAGCCACAGTTATTTGCCAGTCATCCAGTGATTCACGTAGGGCCTTATCTATGAGCTATCTCATGATGCAGAATCATTAGTGCTGATATGCATCATCAACAGTGGCTCCTTATCCGCCAGCTTCAGAAATGTATCCAGTCTTTAACCATCCTGGTGTCCATGTATCCCTTGCAAAGCATTCTTTCCATTCTTCTTGGTATAGAATAGTGCTAGGCAACCTGCAGCATGTGTGCCGAAGGTGGCACGCGAGCTGATTTTCAGTGGCACTCACACTGCCTGGGTCCTGGCCACTGGTCCGGGGGCTCTGCATTTTAATTTAATTTTAAATGAAGCTTCTTAAACATTTTAAAAACCTTATTTACTTTACATACAACAATAGTTTAGTTATATATTACAGACCTATAGAAAGAGACCTTCTAAAAATGTTAAAATGTATTACTGGCATGCGAAACCTTACATTAGAGTGAATAAATGAAGACTCGGCACACCACTTCTGAAAGGTTGCCAACCCCTGGTATAGAATCACCCAGGATTGTCTGTTTTAATTGGTCTTCCTGTCATGCGAGGCACTACACAAACACAAAGAAAGACACTATACCTGCCTGGAAGCGCATGTAATTTAATTTCAACAAGACACAGAAAGTGACTGCAAGAAGAAATAGATGGGGAGGGAGGACAAGGCTAACAATAATAAAATGAAATGGTAAAATGGATTAGAAATAGTACAACTTGACTATACTGTACTGTGAGGGGGTTTTAAATTTGTAACTGAATATCAGCTATCCGTGACTTTCAGCAATGTAGACAACATTGGTTGGCAGGAGAAGTGGACAAATGGGCATTCAGGATTGTCACTGGAGTAAAGAGGGAATGATGCAATGAGAGACAAGAGCAGATATGTAGTGACGGGTCTTCAGGCTGAGCAAAAAAATCTTGAATTTAATGTGATAGAAAAGAAGGAGCCAGTGAAGAACTTCAAAGGGGTGACACAGGGTCTCAACATTAGGCCAGGAAAATGATCTTAACAACTGCATTGTGTATGGATGAAAAGAAATTGGCTGATGGCATGTGGATGTCTTGGAGGCTAGCGATGGGAGTAGGGAGAGAAAAAATGATGAGCAGCATTATGTAGGAAGAAACAACTGAATTTTAACACAGTCTAGATGTATAGGAGAGGAAGGAGTCAGAGATGATATTTGGGCTTAAGTGTCAGGGAGAAGGGTGGGGGTCAACAGCCAAATAGAAGAGAGGATGTGGAGAAGGCTTTGGAGATAAATTCAGGAGCTCAGTTTTATCCATGCTGAGTTGAAACTGTTGTATGGGACATCCAAGAAGAAGTGTGTGATGTAGGACTGGATAGATGACTACATGTCAGGAATGGATAAACAGATTTACTAGTCAGGTGGTAGCTGAGTTTGGTGAGCAGATAAGATCTTCAAAGGAAAGGGTATAGCGAGAGAGAAAAAAGAAGGGGGTCAAGGATGGAGACTTGCAGGAACACCAAGGAAAATGGGAGGAGTAAAGAATCCACCAATGATACACTGAAGGAGCACCAGACATGTCAAAGGGCTAAAAGAGGATAGGAGTCATGAAAGCCAAAGGAGGACCAGATTTGGAGAACAAAGATGTGATAACTGTCAAAAGCTAAAGCACAAGATAAAAGAAAATGAGGCTAGAGCAGAGTCTCAGAGTTGAGCAGGAAGTTGCCATTCAAGAGCTTAGCAAGAGGAGTTTCAGTAAAGTGAAGAGGCTGAAAGCTGGACTGGAGGGGACTGAATGATGGGCTGAAGAGAAAGTTGAGGCAGTGATTGTACACAGCACATTCACTGAGTTCAGGGGCGAAGGGCATAAGAGAAATGAGTTTGTATTGGAGGCCTGGGTGGGCTACAGGGAGAGCTTTTAGAGGACAGTGGAGAGCAGAATATGCTTGTATTGTGAGAGAAAGCAACCAGGAAAGAAATTGAGGTTAAGGCAGAGGGAGAGGCGTTACTAACATTTATTCAATATTACTGGTCTTTTTTCCATTTTCATTTATAAAATGAACACATTTGTAAAGAGAAAAACAAAGAAAGGGGAGAGTATGGGGGCCAAAGAGGAGCCTGGATGTGTCTGCTAGGGCAGTTGCATTCTACAGTAGCAGGAGAAAAGCAACATTAATTTTCCTAATTGAGAGAAGGTCAGTGCGTGCAGTCAGCATGTCCAGCCTTTCATGAGGGCAAAAGATTGTTATGCTGGTAGAGAAAAAAATCTGACTTTGGTGCATAAGAAACTGAAGATTTTTATCCTCAGGAGATTCTCCAGGCCAATAGGAGTCCATTCTAATGCTCACTTTATGCAGAGCCTGTGTTCTGTGCAAAGCTTCTTGGAGGATCATAGCATCAAGTTTTCCAAGTGGTGTCACTTTCCTTTTTATATTCTGTGCAGTTTTTCCTCTGCCTTTCAAAAATGTCTGCATAGCAGCAGCACCTTTCTGCAGAAGACCCTCCCTGTACCTATTGGTTTCCAGGAACTGGGCCGCCCACTGCTAAAAGATCCCACCCCCCCAGCCTATGGGGACGAACTACAGGACCTCAGAACCCCACTGATTCCGGGGACAATCAACAAAAGACCAGGGACAGGAGTGCGGTCAAAGGGTCAAAAGAAGGGAGCCTGATGGGGAAACCGAGCAGAGAACCCCTGATAGTGCCCACTGCCCCTCGAAAGTGTCAAGGGAGCCAGTGGATGCCGCCCAGAGGAATTCGGCCCGGATACGTGAACGGACTAAGGATCAGAAACAAGCCCCACAGTCACCGGAGTCTCCATCGGCCAACCACCTCTCCTGGTTGCATAGATGGCCATTTTAGCCAGGGCGAGGAGGAGGTTGACCAGGAGGTCCCGCGACTTTGTGGGGCCACGGATAGGGAGTGCATAGAGAAGGAGGTGAGGGGAAAAGTGCAGCCAGAAACGTAAGAGGATATTGGTGAAGAGCCGGTGTAGGGGCTGCAACCTGGCGCACTCCAAGTAAACGTGCGCCAGGGTCTCCTTCACTCTGCAGAAGGGGCAGGTGTCTGGGACAGGGGTAAACTGCGCCAAGTACATGCCTGTGCTCACGGCCCCATGAAGGAGCCACAAACTAATATTTCCGGCGGGCCTCGCGACCAGGGTAGAGTATAGGCTGGCCCACCGGGGCTGCTCACCCTCCAGAGGTGGCAGGAGGTCCCGCCACTTTGTATCGGGGCGGGACACGAGGGTGAGGAAGTGAAGGGTGTGGAGCACGAGCGTGTAGAGACGCTTCCTTGGAGTAGTTTGGAAATGGACTGGCTGCAGGTTGTGCAGCAGGCTTGCGGAGAAGGGGGCGGGGGGCCGGTCAGGTCCACGGGGCAGGGGCCCGATGAAAAGGTCCAGAGGGCTTGGGGTGGTGGGTGGGTGGGGTGTGCCCTCACATAGGACCCGGTCGGGGTAGGCCCGAGCAGCGGGCGGCAAAGCGGCCTCCACCTCCTGTCGTACGTGCTGGGGAGTACAAGGTCTGGAGAGACCCATGCATTGAGCGAGCATCAGGGGATCCAGCCAGCCTCCCCGGTCGTAGTCCAGGAGGTCTCCGACCCTGGTAGCTTCTGCCAGGACCAACCTCTGGCGCACTGCAGGGGACTCCGCCACCTGCACACAGAGCTGGGGATTGTGTAGCAGGGGCTCCGCGAGGTGATCTGCCCCCTCGGTGGCCACCACGGACCTGGTCCCGGAGAACAGCTTCCAGGTCCGGAGGAGGTCCTGGTAGAAGACTGGCAGCCCAGAGAGGTCTCGCGGAAGATCCCTCAGATCAAGATAAAAGGAGCTGCCGGTCATATCGGAGCCCACGGAAGCGGCGCAGGAAGGCGTGCGATAGTGCTCTCCACGCCGGACTACCTGCACCATAAAGAAGCCTCTGCAGTGCCTGGAGGCGGAAGATGTGGACCTGAGTGCACAGGCACTTAAGGCCCTGCCCTCCCTCCTCCAGGGGCAGGTGGAGGACCCCTGCAAGCACCCAGTGCAGTCCTGGCCAAAAGAACTCCAGAACCATCCTCCGGAGGTTGGCCAGGAAGCCCGGGGCTGGGAATAGGGTGTTGAGCCGGTACCAGAGCATGGACAGGCTCAGTTGATTGAGCACCAGTGCCCTGCCTCGAAGGGAAAGGCACCAGAGGAGTCCTGTCCATTTCCGGAGCCGCTCCGCCACCCTTGCCAGTTCTGGAGCCTGCAAACCTTGCCAGTTCTCCAGCGGAGACAGATGCGTGGCGGAAAGGTAAACGCCGAGATAGAGCAGCGGACCCGTGCTCCACCGGATGGCCTGAAGCGTGGGGGGGAGGGAGCTCGCCTGCCACCTGTCCTCAACCACCAGGCCAGAGCTCTTGAGCCAGTTGACCTGGGCGGAGAAGGCTGCCAAGTACACCGCCTGGCAGGCCTCCACCCGCGCCAAGTTGCCCGGGTCCTGGACCACGAGGAGCACATCGTCAGCGTACGCCGACAGGACCAGCCGCAGCTCCGGCTCCTGAAGCACCAACCTCATCAACCTCCGGCGGAGGAGACAGAGGAAGGGCTCAATGGCCAGAGCGTACAGCTGGCCCGAGAGGGGCACCCCTGCCGCACTCCCCGCCTGAAGCTGACCTGCTCGGTCATGGTCCAGTTGAGCCTGACCAGACACTCTGTGGAAGCGTACAGCACCTGGAGAAAACCCACAAACTGGGACCCGAAGTCAAACGCTTGCAGAGTGCCCAGGAGATACCCGTGGTCCACCCTGTTGAACGCCTTCTCCTGATCCAAAGACAGGAGGGCGAATGACAGACCATCCCTGCACCCAAGCTCCAAGAGATCCCGGACCAGATAGAGGTTATCAAAGATGCTACGGCCCGGGACGGTGTAGGTCTGGTCTGGGTGGATCATGTCCTCCAGCATGGCCCCCAGCCGCAGCGAGATGGCCTTGGCTACGATTTTGTAGTTTGTGCTGAGGAGCGAGACGGGACGCCAATTCTGTAAATCGCGGAGGTCCCCCTTCTTCGGCAATAAGGCGAGCATGGCTCACCTGCATGAGAGAGGGAGGACCCTGCTCTGCGAGGACTTGGTCCAGACGCTGGCCAGGTCTGGGCCAAGGACGTCCCAGAACACGCGGTAGAACTCCACGGTCAGCCCCTCCATGCCTGGAGACTTGTTGGTTGGCATGCGACGGAGGGCTTCCGAGAACTCGGCCAGAGAGGGAGGCAGCTCTAGCCGGTCCCGGTCACCTGCGCTGTGCGTCGGGAGCCCGTCCCACAGCACTCTACGAGTGGCAGGATCGGTTGGCTCCAGGGAGAAAAGGTGCCCGTAGAAGGTCCGGGCCCTCTTGCATATTTTTCCCTGGATCCATGAGGAGGGTGCCATCCTCTGCCAGAAGGCAGGTGATGTGCTTCTTGGCCCTCCTCTTTTCTCCAGGGCGTAGAAGAAGCGGGAGCTGCGATCCATCCCCCGAAGGAGGCTGATGCAGGATCGAACAAAGGCACCCTGGGCCCGATGGCCCTCGAGGACCCGGAGCTCCTCCCGCTTCTCCCGGCATGCTCCGCAAAGGGATGGATCCTCGGGGCTGGCGGCCAGATGCCTCTCCAACTCTAAGACGTCCCATTCCAGCTGCTGTATCGCCGCATCCCTCCGTCGGCCGGCGCCCTGA